>NC_063275.1:7443813-7745278 GCF_910591885.1 Bombus terrestris
CAGATGCATAGCCGGAGGAGACTACAACGCTAAACACACCGAATGGGGTAGCAGACTGGTTACAGTAAGAGGCAAAAACCTCCTCAACAGAATAATATCCAACAACCTCAACTACCTTACCACATACGAACCCACACACTGGCCCACCGACACAAACAAAATACCCGATCTCCTTGATTTCTTCATAACGAAAAATATCTCGCCAAGACACGTCCAAATCAATTCCTCGGCTGATCTCTCCTCTGATCATTCCCCCGTGATAGTAACAGTCAGTTCAACTATCATCGAGAATACACCTAATGGCTCCATTCATAACCAACACACCAACTGGCAGCTCTTTAGAGAAGTCTTTACCCACACAACTTCAGCCTCAACCTCACTAAAAACCAATGACGAAATCGAAGCAGCCACGGAATACCTAAATGAGAGCATAATAAACGCTATCCGCGTCTCCACACCGGCAAAAACGTCCATCAGCAATCACGAATACCCCCAGTACATACTAAAAAAAATAGCAGAAAAACGTAGACTAAGAAGGATATGGCAGACCCATAGAACACCGGAGGACAAACGCAAACTAAACAACGCAACTAGAAAACTATCCAAAACCATAAAGAACTACAATAATGACCGTTTTCACAAATATCTCGCCAGCCTGTCCCCCGCAGCCGACTCAAACTACTCACTATGGAAAGCCTCCAGGAAACTCACGCGCCCCCCACAAATAATACCTCCAATCCGCCGCCCGCAGGGTGGATGGGCGCGTAGCCCTATAGAAAAAGCCAACCTATTTGCCAAACACTTGACTGAAGTATTCCAACCCCATTCCTCCATAGCCGCAGCGGACGTCACCGAATACCTGCACACTCCCTTCCAAATGTCCCCTCCTATCCAACCCTTCACTTCTGCAGAGATCATAGAAGCAATCAGTCGCCTAAACCCCAAGAAAGCAGCAGGTCACGACCTAATAGGAAATAAAGCAATCAAGGAACTCCCCATAAAAGGGATTGCACTCATCGCATCAATCTTTAACGCCATCCTCCGCCTTGAACACTTTCCTAAGGCGTGGAAAATATCACTAATCACCCTCATCCCCAAACCCGGTAAACCAATATATGAAGCCAGCTCCTATCGCCCAATCAGTCTCTTACCTACCCTGTCTAAACTATTCGAGAGGATGCTCACGAACCGTCTCCTTCCACTCCTAGAAGAATTGAAAACTCTCCCAGATCACCAATTCGGCTTCCGAAAACAACACTCAACAGTAGAGCAAATCCACCGCATAACCCACATGATCAGCCAAACCCTTGAAAAGGAAAAATACTGCTCAGCCGTATTCCTAGACATCCAACAGGCATTCGATAAAGTATGGCATGAAGGGCTACTCTACAAGCTTAAAAAAATCCTACCCCACCCATACTACTCCATCTTAAAATCCTACCTAACCAACAGACAATTCATAGTCAAATGTCTAGGCGCCACTTCCGCAACATTCCCAATAGAATCCGGCATACCGCAAGGTAGTGTCCTCGGACCCCTACTATTCTCCATCTACACTGCCGACTTACCCGTACCAAACGAGGTAACAATAGCAACATTTGCCGACGACACAGCACTATTAGCTACCCACGCAGACCCGGCAATTGCCTCATCCACTCTCCAGCGAAGTCTCGACTCCATGGAAAAGTGGTTCCAAAAATGGGGTTTTAAAATAAACGAAACAAAATCCTCCCATGTAACCTTCACGCTCCGAAAACAAACCTGCCCCCAGGTCACCATTAACAACACAATAATCCCAAGCAAGGACTCCGTAAGATACCTGGGCATGACCCTGGACAGGAGGCTAACCTGGAAAAAACATATCTCGGAAAAAACAAAGCAACTAAAGGAAAAACTAAGAAAATTCTATTGGCTCACGGGCCGACGCTCCAAACTAAACATACAGAACAAAATAACCCTCTACAAGACCGTAATAAAACCTGTCTGGACCTACGGAATCCAACTATGGGGAACAGCAAGTAACTCCAACATTGAAATACTCCAACGCTTCCAATCGAAAACGCTAAGATCCCTATTAAATGCACCCTGGTATGTTACCAACGAAACAATACACCGAGACCTCAAGATACCTACAGTCAAAGAAGAAATACACAAGTCCAGAAGCAGATATAACACAAGAGTCAACAACCACCACAACCCACTAGTCACCCAACTACTGGACACGGCGGACCAGATCCGCAGACTAAAAAGAAAATACCCACTAGATTAAATCCTTAGTCCTACTAGAACCAACAATGTAAAGCTATTATAATCCATGTCATTGTATCACGCCAAATTAAGTTACTGAAAATTCTTAACGAGAATTGATTGTAAATATTCTAATAAATAAATAAATAAAAAAAAAAACCTTCCATGTCATCTCTCTTTTCCTCTCTTTCCACTCCTTGTCATATCACACTTTCTCCCCCATGCCCCATTTCCTTATCTTCACTTTCCTCTTTGGCATTGCTTCGTTTATCTTCTTTTTGATTTCTGTCCACATTTCCTCTACTTCTTCCCTTGTAGGTGCATTCTTTACATGCCTTCAAGTATTTTTCCACACTTTCGTTTCATTCCCTTTTCTCCTTCTCTTCTTCTTTTTTTCCCTCTTTTTTTTGTAATTCCGGCCCCCCTATTTCTATTTCTAACGGCATGTGGTCCGACTGTGTTCTTTTTCCTACTTTCATGTCGACTATTTCTTCTGTCGTCTCCTGATTGCCAATGACATAGTCTATTACTGAGTTTCCTCTCTTCCGAATATGGGTCCACTCTTCTCCGTCTTTATCTCTGCCATTGATTATCGTCCGGTCTCTCCCTTCCAAATACTTTAGCAGTGTCCTTCCTTCCATGTTTATTGTCTTGTCTTTTGATCGTCCGTTTTTTTCTTTCCCTAGGTCCTCGTTTATCGGCCCTCCCTCTTCACCCGTTCTTCCGGTCCAGTCTCCGCCGATGATCTTCTCCTCCGTCTACTCTTCTCTTCCATCTACTCCTTTCTTTACTTCTTTCCATGCCCCTTGTTCTGCCGCGCAACACATCTGCACGCCATCCCGCGCGGCTTGCCAACCAACGGTCTACGTGTCGTCCTTCGAACATTCCATAGGCCCAAGGACCCACTATAAAGTTGCAATTCTAGCTGCATTGTTCGCACACATGGTCTAAGCCCATCTGTTTGCCAGAAAAGACTTTCTAATTCCAGAAGTGTTTTCGGCCGGTTTTTAGAAAGGTCCTTGGGTTTATTACGTGCTCTTAAGAATTACGGAGAAAGCGGGTAGTAGCCTAACGAAAAAAGCGGAGATCTACCTAACGGAAAATCTGAGTTTCCCTATAAACAATGTCGCCTAAGACCCAAAGTTGGTAGGAGGTTTCTTCCTCCTCTCTTCCTACCTAACATTGGTCACAACCAATCGACATCGCGGATTATTGCCCTCACTTTCCTAACTAAAAATGTAAGCAACGAATCCGCGTTCTTCGTTCAAAGGGCACACCCCTACCGAACTTTCCTCCGTATTCACATTAGAATAAACTTCAGAGTTCCTTTATCTCTCACGGTGCCTAGAGTTCCTGCAATCCCTATTGCTCTCACCGTTCCTATATCTCTCAGAGTCTTCCTGCGGCTCTCAAAGTGCCTACAAGGCCTAGAGCCTCCTACGGCTCTCACAGTATTCAGGAGTCCGACAGCTCCTACAGCTTTCACAGGCCTAAAACTCCTATAGCTCTCATTCTCTCATCTAAGAATAATCCTTCTCTTCGTTATCTATATCCTAATCAACGGCGTTACTACTTTGTGTGATTGTATAAAGTGTTGGAAATATGTATCTTTATAACTCTGTGACTCCCAGTGCTATACCACAACAACTAACCCTATTATCCTAACCGAAATAAGGGGATCGAACTATTCGTGGTGTCGATTATTCTAATCGTAACGGGAATTTACGACTCCCGTTGACGCGTATTCCAACGACCGCGTCTCCCGCGAAAGCTCGAAAATACAACTTGTTTCAGAAACACGCTTCACTCCAAAAAACTAAATGAAAATACCATACTACACCATATATGATACCGCAGTGATAATAAGAAACGATACTGCACGGCCCTCTTTATGGACATAGAGAAAGCATTTTTTTTTTTTTTTTTTTTTTTTATTTATTAAAATTCACAATTTGTCCAATTTGGACATTTGGTGGAATTTTTTAACGGTTAAATTAGCATGTTGGTGGCTACCCCCAGCGGGGTACCATCCTCGTGTTTCTTAGGTTGTGTCCTTTATAAGGTCTGCTGGGTGCTTCCTTTTTAGTCTTCTGTCCATATTTGTGATTTTGTATGTTTCCGCAGCTAGCCGGTTTATGTGTGTTGCTATTCTTAATTTGTATTTCTCGGAGTATCTGTTGATTTCTTCCTTGACCGTTGGCATTCCCAGGTCCCTTCGTATATCTTCGTTTCTGACGTACCAAGGTCCGTTTACTATTGTCCTGAGGATTTTAGCCTGTATTACCTCTATTTTGTTTATATGGCTCATTGCTGCCGTCCCCCATAGTGGTATTCCGTACGTCCAGATTGGTTTTATGATCGTTTTATATATTTTTAACTTGTTTTCTGTGCTTAGTTTGGATTTTCGGCTTGTTAGCCAATGCATTTGTCTTCTTGTTTTCTGTATTTTTTCTACTATTGATTTGATGTGTAGTTTCCAGGTGAGTTTTTGATCTAAGTGGAGTCCTAGGTATTTGACATGCTTTGTTTGCGTTATATGCGTGCCGTTCAATAGGATGTTTGGTGGTGTCTTTTTCCGTAGCGTGAATGTAATATGGTTGCATTTATTGGGGTTTGCTTTTATTTGTTTTTCTTGTAGCCAATTTTCTATTTTTACGATGTGTTCTTGTAGTATTTTGACTGCCGTTTCTGGGTTAGTATGCCTGACTAGTATAGCTGTGTCGTCCGCGAATGTCAATACTGTGCTGTTGGTAGTTGTTGGTATGTTCGCCGTGTATAATGTGTATAGTATTGGGCCTAGGACGCTTCCTTGTGGTACCCCGGCCTTGATGTCTTTAACTTGAGAATGTGTGTCCTTGATTTTTATTACGAAGGTTCTGCAGCTTAGGTCGGATTTTATTAAGTGGTGTATTTGCTCCGGGAATTGTTTCCTAATTGTTTGTAGTAGACTTTCATGGTTAATTTTATCGAATGCTTTCTCTATGTCTATGAAGAGGGCTGTGCAGTATTCCTTGTTTTCTAGTGCTACTATTATTTCGTTTATAAGCCTGTGCATTTGCTCTATCGTGGAGTGTTTGTTTCTGAAACCAAATTGGTGATCCGGTATTAGTTTTTTTGTCTCTATTATTGGTTTTATGTGGTCGTATATTATCTTTTCCAGTATTTTGGAAAATACTGGAAGCAGTGATATTGGTCTGTAAGATGCAGTTTGGTGCGGGTCTTTGCCTGGTTTATGTAACATTTTGATCTGTGCTAATTTCCATGGTTTGGGGAAGTATTGAATTCTTAGAATTGCGTTGAATATTACTGTTATTAGTCTTATTGCTTTTGGCGGAAGGTTTTTTAAGATTTTACCATTAATTAGGTCGATTCCTGGCGCTTTGTTGTTTTTTGTTTTATCAATTATGTTTCTAATTTCTTGTGCCGATGTTTTAGGTATGGTGTATTCCTTGTCGGCTGTGGTAGCAGTGGTTTGTGGATCCTCCTCCGTATGACTTTTGAGGTTGCTGTTGTTGGTAATGTGTGGTGTGAATGTGTTGTAGAGGTGGTTGGAGAATTCTTCAGCTTGTTCTTCGTTGCTTCTTGCCCATGTGTTATCTGCTTTTCTGATTGCCGGGACGGGTATTATTGGCTTCCTTATTTTTTTCGTGGCTTTCCATAGTGAATAGTTGGTGTTCTCGTGTGTGGAGAGTGTCCCTATGAACTTTGAGAATTCGTTATCGTTGTGCTCCTTTATTTTGTTTTTTATTTCCTTTGCAAGTTTGTTTAAGTGTTTTTTGTTTTCTCGGGTTCTGTATTTTTGCCATTTTGCTTTTGCTTTTCTTTTTTCTTTGATTTTGTCAAGTATTTCTTGCGGTATTGTTATTGTTTGTCTGCTGGTTGGTTCGGGAGTAGTGGTTGTCCTTGCTGCTTCCTGAATAGTTGCTGTCAATGTTGCTACTGCCTGTTCTATGTGTTCAGGAGTTTTTAACGGGATGTTGCAGTTTATTTTGCTTTCTATTATTTCTTTGAAAGTTTGCCAATTGGTGGTTTTATTGCATAGTGTTTCTGGTTTGCTATAGTGAATTGGTTTGTTTCTGTATTCAATTATTATGGGTGTATGATCGGAGCTGAGCTCGAGGTTGGGTGTTATTTTTAGTTTATTTGTGTTTAGTCCCCTTGTAACTGCAAAGTCCAGAAGATCTGGTTTTTTGTTCAGGTCAGTCGGCCAATGTGTCGGTGTTCCTGTGGATAATATATTGACGTTATTATTTCTAATGTATTTTTCCAGTGTTCTACCTCGAGGTGTAATGTTTCTTGATCCCCAGAGCGTGTGCTTTGAGTTGTAGTCTCCCGCTGCGATGTACTTGTCCCCTAGGTCCTGGAAGTATTCTTCCCACATTTGTGTTGTTATTTTGTGTCGCGGAGGCACGTATACTGCTGACAACTGGAAGTGGTTGCTGCTAGTTTGAACTGTAACAGTGGTTGCTTGTAAATATTCTTTGTTAACTTGGCTGTGAAGATAATGTTTGATATCGTTTCTGACTATCACTGCTGTCCCTCCGTGAGCTTTTCCTGAGGGGTGTTTGGTATCATATATGGTGTAGTATGGTATTTTCAAATAGCTTTTTGTAGTGAAGTGAGTTTCTGAGACAAGCAGTATGTCTATATTTTTATTGTATATAAATGTTTTAATTTCGAGGGCCCGTTGTTGGAGGCCGTTTGAGTTCCAGGCTGCTATTTTTAGAGTGTCCGTTTTTATTTTTTGCTTAGCACGTTTGTAAGTAGTTGTAGCATGACTGTGATTTTTTGGGTTTGCTGTCTGAGTACTGCGTTTTGTTCGCTTATCATTCTGGTTAGCATTTCGGTGTTCTTTGTGGATTGTTTGAGCAGTTCTTTGATTTCTGCAGTGTCATTGTTACTATTGCTGTAGTATTGGTTGTCTGTGTGTGTCGATTGGCTAGTTACTTGAGCGTAGCTTAGACTACCAGTGGTGTTGTTGCTGATGTGTTTAGTGTTTATTTGGTATTGTTTGGAGTTTTGTGCTGTCCTGTTGGGCTTGTGTGTTAGTGATTGTTCTGCTTCGTAGGGGCGGGAACAGTTTACGTTATAATTGTTTTCTTACTTCACATCCTTTATAGCTGGCTGGGTGGTTTCCGTTACAGTTGTAGCATTTAACCTCCTCAATTTTTCCCGTGGATGGGCAGTGTGTCGTGAGATGATTTTTTGCGCATTTAACGCATGCCGGGGTTCTATTACAATAGTTTTTGGTGTGTCCGTATTGTTGGCACCTTATGCATTGTGGGATTTCTTTTTTATATCTGGGAGGCTCAACTTTTACTATTGTGTTTAGCAGTTTTTCTATATCGTATATTTCTTTATTGTTGTTTTTAGGTTCTAGTTCAACCAGGAATAGCGGTAATGGTTGTTTGGTATCGTATTTGTTTATGTTATTTATTGACCTTACCTGGTGACCGATTTTTGCCAGTTCTTCACTTATTTTTCCAGTATTTGTTTTTGGGTGTAGTCCCCTGATTACTGCTTTGTAGCTTTTGTCGGTTTTGAGCTGAAAAATGTGATATGCTGCATTTTTTTCTTTTAGTGATCTTGTAATTTTTCTGAATGTTTCTGGGGTGTTGGTTTTCACCTTCACCTGGTCTATTTTTATTTGTTTGATGATATAGTTATCTTTCCCTGCGATGTTATTTAGTAGTTCGATGAGGGGGTCGATTATTTTTGCGTCTACGTATATCGGTGGTGGTTTGGGAGTACGGTTTGTCGGACTTTCAGTTGGGTCTGTTGCTGCCTTTTTTTGGCAGTGCGCTGAATGGGTTGTGTAGCTTGATATCTTGTAGCCATTGTTTTTTTTCATATGTATCAATTTTCCTCGCGCTTGCGAGCGGGGTTACCTTCCGTTTTTTGCTGGAGGTTGCCACCGTCCAGTTTTCTTCATGGTGTATTGGTACGTTTTCCTCTCCGTCGGATTGTGTTTTTTCCATGATATCGTCTTTTTTCTCTACATATGTAGAGTCTGTTGCTCTATTTATAAAATATATGTCTCCTGCATTGGTTATTTTTATTGGTGGAATCTGCATGATTCCACGTTTTGTCAATGGGCGTTTACTTTGTCGTTTTCTCTTCCCTCTTGCCGCACTTGCACTGGAGCACTGTTTCGCACGTCTGTTTAGGTCGCCTGCCCAGGCGGATCTGATATTATTACATGAGAACAAAAATGAATTAACCACAACATTCAAGAACCTGAGTAATTGATTGCTTAAAATAAACTCGAGATCAAAATATTGAGTAATATTGAATTGAATGGTTCCGTTATATTATCGTTATATTATTACTATTATTTAATATACTATTATTTGATTTGTGAAACATGAATTACTCCATTCTTGCATGATTAATACAGCTTAGTAAAGTCAATTGATACTATAAACTCAAAGTCGAGAAAACTGGGCTCAATCCATATTTGTTCTCAATGCTTTGTATATAAAAAGTAATAAATAAAAACTTACTGGTCAAGAAAATCGTCTTTAGTAATGCGGGCTAAAGATTGGAGAATTATTAACTTTTGTGCAGCAAATGTCGTATCTGAATAAAGTGCCCACAAACGGTTCCAGGATTCAGGATCGTTTTGTTCAGCAAATACGATAAAATAAGAATATTGGGTGGAAAGCTAAAAAATAAAATCCGTGAACCATCTGTTTTAGCATAATTTGTAAATAAAGTAGTACCTCCCGCAAATCTCCTTATATGTATTTGCAAAAAAGAAATTTAATAAGATAAGAGTGTAGTATCGTGGACAAAAGGCTTAAGATATCGGCCGAACCGTAAACAATGTCGCGAGAGCCGCGGCATCGTTAGGTACATCAATATGTCATCGGTCCTTTCAAGTGGATAGTTTCGTGGAAAGGGACTGCGTGAGCCTGGCCACGGGCGTCTCTGGACACGTGTCCGATAGAACGGGAAAAGACAAAGAGACACTAAAGACAGTGTTAGTTGAGACGCCGGCGAGAACGAATGCAAACGGAGTGTAGTCTGAGTTGAGAAGCGAGAGCGTGCGAGTGCAGAAGCTGAAGACTAGAGTTGTAGAGTTGCTAGCGTTGTAGAGAGATCAAGTTGTTTGAGTTATAGAGTTGCGAGAGTGTTTTGAGTGGAATAAGACTTTTGTGTCTTAGTTCAAGTTGAACATTTATCGTTCTCTGTCCAATTAATCTCTGTTATTTTTATATATCTTAAATAAATAGTATTAGGAGAATTTTATAGATCTAAATTATTTCTTCAGGAGTGAAAAAAAGGCATAAAGAAAAAGGTTCATATGAGCATGGCTCTATCTGACCTTGTTTTAAACTTATAGTCACTATGAACAAAAAATATATGAAACATACGTACAAAAGTGCGTTTCTAGAGCAGATATTTTAAAAAATGTACTAAAAAAGCGATAATTACTGATATATTGAATTTCCACGAATTTAGCATGAACTTTTCAGGCGGCGCAACACGAAATATTTATTGTCTACAATATTTGGCAGCGATTTATCCAAGAAAGTAACGTTAGATCAGGTCAAATTCATCCCAATAGCTCTAGTGAGCTATATTATAATATATAATATTATTTATGGCCACTCTATATTGTTGCACTAGAAGGTCTTTCAATTTCTTCTGTAGGATGTTGGACTTGCTGCACCATTTTCTCATAAGATGTAGTAGGATGGTTTTTTGCTGTCGCCGATGCTATATTTTTAAAAACATATCTGCAAATGTCTCCGTAATCAGAGACAGTTGCAGTTCTCCTTTTTATTCTTTTTAAGTTAACGATGAAATTAAAAAGCTGTTGCTCTAATAAGATTAGTTATTGAAAGTTTAAACACCTTTGCCTGTACTTCCGTTATTACTTGCTGACACTTCTTTGTAAGCACGTTTTATCTCTACGAAGGTTCGACGGAGAGTCCTTCAATTCCCACATTCTATTAAAGATATATTATACACATATCTTTTGTTATAGGTACTTTTTAATTATAACAAATTTAGTCAATTTCACTTGCAGAACGAGAAAGATGTATATACTAAGGGATTACCTGTCAAAGGTAAGTATCACTTTCACCTCTTGCCTTATCCATTTCTCCCTCAAATTATTATCTAAAAAATATCAATTTTTTTATTCTCTATTTTATAATTCTCTTTTTTTAATTTATTTCTAAGTTAATTTATTCTCATTTAAATATCTTGCTGTAATTATTATCATACAGGTTAGGGCGGAAATCGTAGCACAACGGGGCAAGGGGTGATTCTACATAAAAAACTAAGAAAAAATTTTGGCATAACGCTTTTTCATCCGAGGCTCCGTTTTTAAGAAAATCGAGTTTGAAAATTTGACAAGTATATCTAAATTTGGAATAATTCCCGAATTAAAGAAGAATAAATAGTCGATAGGAGTTTAAACTGCATGTGAAAATAAGTAAAAAATGTAGAATAAAATTTTCTCATTTGATGCTTTGTTTCTTCAAGAAAGATAAATTTGAAAATATGTCATGCGTGTGTATCAGATCAGTTCGTAATTAAACAAATTCAAAGTTTACTTTCTTGAAAATGAGACTTTAAACGGAAAAATATTCTTTAATATTTTAAACAGATTTTTACATGCATGATAATCTCGTATTAATTAGTCCAGTTGAAGTATACTTGACAAATTTTCAAACTCGATTGTCTCTGGAACGAAGCGTCATATGAAAAATTTGTATTTTATATGTTTAACTTATTTTTTCATAGAGATCCATTCCGTGCCCGGTTATTTTTATGATTTCCGATCCACTCTGTATAAAAGATCGTTACATTAGCAATTATACCATAATCATTGTTGCGAAATATCTCGGGAAACACATAGAAAAGACGTAGTACACGGACAAGTTGAAGGGTTAAGAAGTAGGAATCAGCTAGGGTTAACAAGCCTGATGAAGTCAGAAGGTTAAAATTATACATGTATATTGTTTTATTTCGAGCGAAAATATAAGATTATAAAAGTCGCTCAATTCTTTATTTATTTTTAAGTCTCTTTATCATATATCTATATTTATACATTTACAATATTATTTATAATATTATAAAATATTAAGTTATTAAACACTAACTGGTGTTTTAAGTAAATGACATAATACCTATATACATACATGATTGCACCAATGCATGTAACATTTACTATATAAATTATGCATCTTAATTAATATGTAACATATTTCTAAACAGCTTCATACGATTAAAATTACTATTTATTTTTCATGTTCTAATGATATTCTTTTTCTTTGTTAATATTATTGTAAATAGATTAAATTGTACGAATTAAATAAGTAAATCCAGCACGACATTATGATTTCACTCTTTATTATACATTTTTTAACATAGTATAAAAATATATTTGGACCAAACATCATTCCCTACAATTATCATTACATATTAAATTATAAAAATATTCCAAATCTTCACGGATTGTATATTATATCTCTCTATCGAATTATTGATTCCATGATCGTGTTAATGTATTCTATATAGATGATCATTCTCGATTCGTTCTAGTACTTGATTGTATCTTTTTGCGCCTCGGTTTTTCGATGTACCAATTAAATACATTCCAACTACAGTTCACCTGAATAAGGTTCTAATAACATCTAAAATATATGTTGAGACTGTAATGAAAATCGTTTCAGACGACAGCACACGGGTTGAGTTGAAATAGTCCCTGTGAGTGTACAACCAGTTCTCAATAGTTTTTTGATGGACGTTAAGCCAGACCAAATTTCTGAGTGCCTTCAATAAGGTAGTATGAACAATGTCTGGTTCAAATCTCTCCTTCGCCAAAAACATAATTAACTGTCAAGAAAAAAATTATTGCTTACTATTAATTATTAATAACTGATGAAACATACTCAAAATGATGATAGATATATTTACTAGTATGAAGTTTAAGTTACTACTATATAATGGAGAACCACAAGGAAGGAATATAATCAGCAATTATTAATCCCAATAACCAGTTATTGAATATATAAAAAATGTTGAATGCTATAATTTTGAATATATCCTTGATTATAATCATTTATAATATTTCATAAATCTATTACCTATTTTGAGGACCTTTATATCTTTTGATATATAAACTCGTCATATCTTTTGCATGTGCTTTTACATTATAATTATGAAACTTTCTAGTACTACAACAATTGTGAATAGCACGTCTAAACATTTGTCGTATAAGTTTTCTTCGGATACATTCTGTATCTCTTTTCACTGTTGGCTATTGTACTAACGATTCTTTGTAAGAACATAAGTACCAAAGTATACGTCAAATATATTGATTCAGTTCCGCCTGTGCAGGCGACCTAAACGGACGTGCGAAACAGTGCTCTAGTGAAAGTGCGGCAAGAGGGAAGAGAAAGCGACAAAGCAAACGCCCATTGACAAAGCGTGGAATCACGCAGATTCCACCAATAAAAATAACCAACTCAGGAGACACATATTTTATAAATAGAGCAACAGACTCTACATATGTAGAGAAAAAAGACGATATCATGGAAAAAACACAATCCGACGGAGAGGTAACGTACCAATACACCATGAAGAAAACTGGACGGTGGCAACCTCCAGCAAAAAACGGAAGGTAACCCCGTTCGCAAGCGCGAGGAAAACTGATACACTTGAAAAAAAAAACAATGGCTTCAAGATATCAAACTGCATAATCCATTCAGCGCACTGCCAGAAGAGGCAGCAAAGGACCCAACGGAAAGTCCGACAAACTGCATTCCCAAACCACCACCGATATACATAGATGCGAAAATAGTTGACCCCCTCAACGAAGTCCTAAACAACACTGCAGGGAAAGACAACTATGTTATCAAACAGATAAAAATAGAACAGGCGAAAGTGCAAACCAACACCCCAGAAATATTCAGAAAAGTGACAAGATCACTAAAGGAAAAAAACGCATGGTATCACACTTTTCAACTCAAAACTGACAAAAGCTACAAAGCAGTAATCAGGGGACTACACCCAAAAACAAATACCGGAAAAATAAGTGAAGAACTGGCAAAAATCGGACACCAGGTAAGGACAATTAATAACATTAACAAATACGATACCAAACAAACATTACCCCTATTCGTAGTTGAACTAGAACCTAAAAACAACAACAAAGAAATATACGATATAGAAAAATTACTAAACACAGTAGTAAAAGTGGAGCCGCCCAGACATAAAAAAGAAATCCCACAATGCATAAGGTGCCAACGATACGGCCACACTAAAAACTATTGCAATAGAACCCCTGCATGCGTTAAATGCGCAAAAAATCATCTTACGATACACTGCCCATCCACGGGAAAAATAGAGGAGGTTAAATGCTACAACTGCAACGGAAAACACCTAGCCAGTTATAAAGGTTGCGAAGCTAGGAAACAATTACAACGCAAACTGTTCTCGCCCCTACGAAGCAGGACATACACTAACATACAAGTCCAACAGGACACCACAAAACCCCAAACAATACCAAATAAACACTAAACACATCAGCACCAACACCACTGGTAGTCTAAGCTACGCTCAAGTAACTAGCCAATCGACACACATAGACAACCAATACTACAGCAATAGTAACAATGACACTGCAGAAATCAAAGAACTGCTCAAACAATCCACAAAGAACACCGAAATGCTAACCAGAATGATAAGCGAACAAAATGCAGTACTCAAACAGCAAACCCAACAAATCACAGTCATGCTACAACTAATTACAAACGTGCTAAGCAAAACATAAAAACGGACACTCTAAAAATAGCAGCCTGGAACTCAAACGGCCTCCAACAACGGGCCCTCGAAATTAAAACATTTATATACAATAACAATATAGACATACTGCTTGTCTCAGAAACTCACTTCACTACAAAAAGCTACATGAAAATACCATACTACACCATATCTGATACAAAACACCCCTCAGGAAAAGCTCAGGGAGGGACAGCAGTGATAGTCAGAAACGATATCAAACATTATCTACACAGCCAAGTTAGCTAAGAATATTTACAAGCAACCACCGTTACAGTTCAAACTAGCAGCAACTACTTCCAGTTATCAACAGTATATGTGCCTTCGCGATATAAAATAACATCACAAATGTGGGAACACTCCTGCTCGGACAGCCGAGGAGGACGGACGTGTCTAGACGGTCGTCCTCTCCAGGTATAAGTGAATAGTGAAAAAGTGCTCCAAAGTAATAGTGCTGCAAAGTGATAGTGAGGAGGAAATAAAATAACAATGCAGATACCAACTATAAACATAGCAACAAAAGGAGAAACATATTATATAAAAACCAAACAAACCAACATGGAGACAGAAGAAACAAAAGAGCATCGGGGACAGGAAGATAGCAATACAGAACATGAAGGATACTACCAGGATGAAAGCTGGAAGCCAGTGAAGGCTAGCAAAAAACGTAAAACAACCACAGACACAAGTGCCATAGGAAACCCAGTCACAGAAAAGCAGCGATGGCTGCAAGAATTACCACTAAGTAACTCCTTCAACTCACTAACTGAAGAAATAGACTCTGACCCCGTAAGTAAAACCATTACCCAAACAAACCATATTACAAAACCACCACCAATTTTTGTCGAGGCCCAAATAATAGACCCGCTCATTGATCTACTAAATAATCTAGAAGAGAAAAACAATTACACAATAAAGCAAACAAAATTGGATCAAGTAAAAATTCAAACAAACACACCAGAATCATTTAGGAAAGTTACAAAAGCATTAAAAGAAAAAAATGCCATCTACCACACTTATCAGCTTAAAACTGAAAGGAGCTATAAAATTGTCATAAGAGGATTGCATCCTAAAACCAACGTACATAAACTAAGCGATGAGTTAGCTAAAATTGGACATCAAACTAGAACAATAAACAATATAACAAGATTCGACACTAAGCAACCACTACCACTATTCTTAATAGAACTTGAACCCAGAATCAATAACAAGGAAATATACGATATCAAACAAATACTAAACACAATAGTAACAGTCGAACCACCACGACACAAAAAAGATATACCTCAATGCATGCGGTGTCAACAATACGGACACACTAAAAACTACTGCAACAGAAGCCCAGCCTGCGTCAAGTGCGCAAAAAATCACTTAACTGCACACTGCCCATATTCAGGAAAAATAGAAAAAGTTAAATGCTTCAACTGTAACGGTAACCACCCAGCCAGCTATAAAGGCTGTGAAGTAAGAAAACAACTACAACGAAAACTGTTCCCGCCCCTACGAAGCAGGACAAGCACTAACACACAAGCCCATCATGACAGCACAAAACCTGAAACATTACCAAATACAGAGCAAGCAATAAACACCAAACCTATCAGCACCAACACCATTGGTGGTCTAAGCTATGCTCAAGTAACCAGCCAACCAACACACACACATAACCAATACCACAGCAATAGTAACAACGACACTGCAGAAATCAAAGAACTGCTCAAACAATCCATAAAGAACACCGAAATGCTAACCAGAATGATAAGCGAACAAAATGCAGTACTCAAACAGCAAACCCAACAAATCACAGTCATGCTACAACTAATTACAAACGTGCTAAGCAAAAAATAAAAACGGACACTCTAAAAATAGCAGCCTGGAACTCAAACGGCCTACAACAACGGGCCCTCGAAACTAAAACATTCATATACAATAATAATATAGACATATTACTTGTCTCAGAAACACACTTCACTACAAAAAGCTATTTGAAAATACCATACTACACCATATATGATACCAAACACCCCTCAGGAAAAGCTCACGGAGGGACAGCAGTGATAGTCAGAAACGATATCAAACATTATCTTCACAGCCAAGTTAACAAAGAATATTTACAAGCAACCACTGTTACAGTTCAAACTAGCAGCAACCACTTCCAGTTGTCAGCAGTATACGTGCCTCCGCGACACAAAATAACAACACAAATGTGGGAAGAATACTTCCATGACCTAGGGGACAAGTACATCGCAGCGGGAGACTACAACTCAAAGCACACGCTCTGGGGATCAAGAAACATTACACCTCGAGGTAGAACACTAGAAAAATACATTAGAAATAATAACCTCAATATATTATCCACAGGAACACCGACACATTGGCCGACTGACCTGAACAAAAAACCAGATCTTCTGGACTTTGCAGTTACAAGGGGACTAAACACAAATAAACTAAAAATAACACCCAACCTCGAGCTCAGCTCCGATCATACACCCATAATAATTGAATACAGAAACAAACCAATTCACTATAGCAAACCAGAAACACTATGCAATAAAACCACCAATTGGCAAACTTTCAAAGAAATAATAGAAAGCAAAATAAACTGCAACATCCCGTTAAAAACTCCTGAACACATAGAACAGTCAGAAGCAACATTGACAGCAACTATTCAGGAAGCAGCAAGGACAACCACTACACCCGAACCAACCAGCAGACAAACAATAACAATCCCGCAAGAAATACTCGACAAAATCAAAGAAAAAAGAAAAACAAAACCAAAATGGCACAAATACAGAACCCGAGAAAACAAAAAACACTTAAACAAACTTGCAAAGGAAATAAAAAACAAAATAAAGGAGCACGACAATAAGGAATTCGCAAAGTTCATAGGGACACTCTCCACACACGAGAACACCAACTACTCACTATGGAAAGCTACGAAAAATTAAGGAAGCCAATAATACCCGTCCTAGCAATCAGAAAAGTAGATAACACATGGGCAAGAAGCAACGAAGAACAAGCTGAAGAATTTTCCAACCACCTCTGCAACACGTTCACACCACACATTATCAACAACAGCAACCTCGAAAGTCATCCAGAGGAGGATTCACAAACCACTATTACCACAACCGACAAGGAATACACCATACCTAAAACATCAGCACAAGAAATTAGAAACATAATTGATAAAACAAAAAACAACAAAGCACCAGGAATCGACCTAATCAATGGTGAAATCTTGAAGAACCTTCCGCCAAAAGCAATAAGACTAATGACAATAATATTCAATGCAATTCTAAGAATTCAATACTTCCCCAAACCATGGAAATTAGCACAGATCAAAATGTTACATAAACCAGGCAAAGACCCGCACCAAACTGCATCTTACAGACCAATATCACTGCTTCCAGTATTTTCCAAAATACTGGAAAAGATAATATACGACCACATAAAACCAATAATAGAGACAAAAAAACTAATACCGGATCACCAATTTGGTTTCAGAAACAAATACTCCACGATAGAGCAAATGCACAGGCTTATAAACGAAATAATAGTAGCACTAGAAAACAAGGAATACTGCACAGCCCTCTTTATAGACATAAAGAAAGCATTCGATAAAATTAACCATGAAAGTCTACTACAAACAATTAGGAAACAATTCCCGGAGCAAATACACCAATTAATAAAATCCTACCTAAGCAGCAGAACCTTCGTAATAAAAATCAAGGACACACATTCTCAAGTTAAAGACATCAAGGCCGGGGTACCACAAGGAAGCGTCCTAGGCCCAATACTATACACATTATACACGGCGAACATACCAACAACTACCAACAGCACAGTATTGACATTCGCGGACAACACAGCTATACTAGTCAGGCATACTAACTCAGAAACGGCAGTCAAAATACTACAAGAACATATCATAAAAATAGAAAATTGGCTACAAGAAAAAGAAATAAAAGCAAACCCCAATAAATGCAACCATATTACATTCACGCTACGGAAAAAGATACCACCAAACATCCTATTGAACGGCACGCATATAACGCAAACAAAGCATGTCAAATACCTAGGACTCCACTTACATCAAAAACTCACCTGGAAACTACACATCAAATCAATAGTAGAAAAATATAGAAAACAAGAAGACAAATGCATTGGCTAACAAGTCGAAAACCCAAACTAAGCACAAAAAACAAGTTAAAAATATATAAAACGATCATAAAACCAATCTGGACGTACGGAATACCACTATGGGGGACGGCAGCAATGAGCCATATAAACAAAATAGAGGTAATACAGGCTAAAATCCTCAGGACAATAGTAAACGGACCTTGGTACGTCAGAAACGAAGATATACGAAGGGACCTGGGAATGCCAACGGTCAAGGAAGAAATCAACAGATACTCCGAGAAATACAAATTAAGAATAGCAACACACCCAAACCTGTTAGCTGCGGAAACGTACAAAACCATAAACATGCGCAGAAGACTGAAATGGAAGCACCCAGCAGACCTCATAAAGGACATAACCTAGCAAACACGAGGATGGTACCCCTGCTGGGGGTAGCCATTCTAGATGTTAATATAACTGTTAAAAAATTCCACCAAATGTCCAAATTGGACTAATTATGAATTTCAATAATAAATAAATAAATAAAATATATATTTTTTGATTAGCCATGATGTCCTTTTCAATTCTACTCTTGTTATATCAAAATGATTGAAAACATTTATAAGTTAGATCAGACAAAGGAAACGCATGAGTGCATGAAGAACTACAATAAGAGCATATTTCCATAAGGAAAAAGGAAAATTACATTAGAGACTATGTTAAAATTCATTTTGTGATAAAGATCGACCAATGCATTTAATTAAAATAAAAAAATTAAAATAAGGATTTAAAGTTAACATATTTTAATTAAACGTTATCGTACCTGCCTAAATTGTTCCTTATTTGTAATTGCGCTTGCAATTATGTCAACACTAGATTTGATGATGTCTTCGGCTTTGTTCCTGAAATCAAGAAGTTCTGTAGATTATACCGAATCAATCACACCTCTATATTATTTGGTCGGATTCTCAACGATGAAAACAATTCCAATTGTTAATTACAATTTTTTTATCTTCTCAACTTCGCTGGAGAGCACTTCGAGAGCAATGCTGACACCCTTTACGTTCTGAGACATTACATCTAGAACTGCATTATCAAATGTCACAATTGCGTTTTCCTGAATGGACATGTGCAAGTATTCCTTCACAAGATCTACTGACTGGGAACATGCCAAGAGAGAAAATAAACTCTTTTTTTCGCCTTCGTCCTTCGTTTTCAGGAATTCGGTCAGAGTGTAGTTCCATGCTTCTTTATTTGCAGATCTTATTCCGTCGCAGAGAATATTGTCTTTCAAGTCAATGTCGAATCTGTAAATAAAGTAATTACTTTTTTGTTAAAAAAATTCATTTTGCACTATACATATTGACTATCTCAATATCGGCAATATCATTTAATTCTGCTTCAATCCACCATTTTTTGTGATTCAACGACTTGCTTTCGTTTCAATCGAAAAAATGGGTTTCTAATGTTTCAAAGAAACTTCTAGCATGCAATTGAAAACAGGAATAACGCATACTAATTAACGATTATTTCTCTCAATCATAAGAAATATTCTAGCGATGGGAAATGATATAGAAAACGGGATACAGTCAGGAATTTATATTATATTCATATTATATATTATATATTTATATATTGTATATATATATATATATATATATAATTATTTATATTATTATATATATATGTCGAATTGTCGTTTGGATTTCGAGCGCGAGACGAATCTTCGTTAGCATTTGCCATCATGATGTTCAATAAAGGTTGTATTTACATAAAATTATATTTCTTTACAAAGTTTGATAAATAATTAGTTTATCGGTTAACTAAGATAACAAACAATAAGTAAACAAATGCTTTAAATAATATTCTTGGGTTCTGTAACGAATCCACGGTCAACGGGAAACTTTCTGTACGTTTTAATATATTTTGATAGCACACTGACACGTTCACTCTGGCACAGGGTTTCTCTAAGACTCACTCCAAGACGATGACAGTAAACTCTCCAAGGAGATTGCAAAATAAAAGACAGATACAGTTGCATATATCAAATACATATCGATCGGGAATATCAACAAATTCCCAAGCGCCGTAACTAGGCAGTTCCACATAAACCAGCATTGCTCCTGATCAAGACTTGATTGTTTATACAGCGTATCCCTTAACACTGGAACCTCCTTTGTAAAACATTTCGTTCATCCCGTGACCGTGGCTACGTTCGGCGACCAGTTATGTCACCCCGAGCCCAAGTATTGAGAAATCTTCCAAAAGAAAGGCTCGATGTCTCTGCATCTCCGACATATATATATATATATATATATATATATATATATATATGTATATAGTATCGTGGACAAAAAGTATAGTATGTAGTATCATGGACAAAAAGGCCTACGATATCGGTCGAAACATAAACAATGACGTCAGAGGCGTGGCGTTGTCGGGTCAATCAATGTGTCGTCGGTACTTCAATGGAATAGCTTCATTGAGAAGGCCTACGTGACCCTGGCCGCCGGTGTTTGCGGAACACATGCATGGTGGGGCGAAAAAAAGGCCAGGGGTTGCGAGAAGTTAAATTGTCAGTTGCGAAGTCAGAGTGAGTGAGTGTAGAAGCCGGAGAGTGCGAGTGGAGGAGCCGGAGAGTATGAATCGGGAAGTTGAGAGCCTAGTATGATAATAAGACGTACGACGACATTGTAATCAGTTCGTTGTATTGAGTATTGCTTGTTAAACTAAAACTTAACTCCAAATAAAACATCATTACTTATCCTTCCTCTAAGGCCCATTAAGATGCTACATATATTCTCTAATTAACTTTTACTATCGCGTGATATATAAGTTTTCGTATAATTATAGCAATCGTCATGATTCAATAAAATGCATTTACGTTTAACAATTGGAAAACAATATGATCGCAAGATTTGAAAATGATATAGACTTTCGATAAATCTTCATTTATTGTGAATAAATCAACGATAAAAGGTAGGGAAGATTAAAAAAGAAACAAGTGATAGCAAAAATAGCAACTTACGATCTACTGGAATTACTTAACCATGCGTTGAACTCTCTGTTGGTATAACGTTTGCATTCGTCAACACCAGCTCTGCAGGCCCATCCCATTGCGTATACCCTAAGAAGTTTCACGATATCGAGCTCTTCGCCTTTCTGATACGGCTCATACCTCACTTGACTCGTCACGGATTTCATTATTGTCCGAATATAACTCTGCAACGATTTTGAACTTTTATTAAAAAAAAAAAAAAATAGAAAAATTACTTACATTAGAGTAAAAAGATCTTTCGGAAGGAATATAATATGTGCAGCTTTCTTATTACGTAAATTCGATTTCTTCTGCCTACTATCTTTTGTGTAAAATTGCCTATTGTCTGTTTTAAAATAGAAAACGTGCAAGACCGTAAATATTATGAATGAACATGATATGTAAAAATCTATAAAATATCCAGAGTACAGTACTAGGTTTAGTATTTAATAGGTAAATTAAATTTCTGTCTGGGTCTTAATCCTTTAGTTGTGTTCATAAAATTATGAATTTGCATAAATATTCGGAGGCTGCTTATCATAGAATGATTGGACAAACATTAAATTAGAGGAGATCGCTTATAGCCATTTTTCAACGTGTGTATAATGATATATGACTACTATATTGTTTAGTCAATTAAAAACTTAATTCTTAAAATATACTAAGTTAATAATTCTATAAATTAGAAATAATTAAAAACAATTTCTCTATCACCAATAGAATAGCCGTTATTAATATAACTATTATAGAAAAATAGTTCATACGTGCTCGACATATATTACCAACTCGACTATATAATTATCAAAATGAATAAAATATATCAAAAATTATGAATTAAAATATTTAGCTTCTTTAAGTCATATCATGTTATAAATATATGTATACCATGAAAATATTATATTGCTCAGAAGTACGTAACATGTCGTGCAAGAATTGCATATTGTTGAAAGTCGTACGCCAGGGCACGTAATCTGTTTCTCTCTCAAGGTAAAGTGTGAGTGTCAATGCAACCGTATAGTTCAATCGGTTAGTACGAGCCATGTTTAAGGCATCATCGATTAACTGAGCACGGTTCAAGACGTGGATATTCTTATAGTTATCCGAATTCAGCTGCATCGACAACAGTTTCCACATTTCTGGCTCATAATTCACGCGATAATAACCTAAAACAAACCGAGTAACTAATAATTAAAAAATGAAAGTATGTGTGTGTTGTCCATTTTGCAAAAGATTAGACAAATTCAGATATATTTATAATAACGGTTGGCTTAATTATCTTGCACGCTTTTTAAAAAATTTAGTTAAATATAAATATAATACATACACATTTTTTATAACGTTAAGATATACCTTTACAGTATAATAAATATTTGAATTTTTTTACAAAATAGTTAAACCATTAAAAATTGTTGATTTTTCAGATAACACAATTATAAATTAAGAACATGTTGTAATTGTCTGATTTATATATTACAATATTAAATTATTATGACATTTAAAGCTACGATAATTATTATTGTATTGAAATATTTGTAAGAATACTTTTTCAAGATTTGTAAGCTTCGTAGCTCGAAATTTGAATTTGCAATTCTTAGAAAGCTACATAATAATAAACATGTTTTTTCTAACTACTACACAAACATGTTGTTGTTAATTATGTAAATATTTCATATGTTTTCACAGCAACTATATTTTACGAAAATGAAAATTCATTCAATTTAAGTTTTATTGGTGCGTAATTAAATCACTATAAATTCTTGCATAAAAATAGTTTGTTTCTTTCTAGGCAGTAACTTAAACACCAGTTTATTATTCAAAAAGTTAAAATTATTTTGTATTATATATGTCGGAGATGAAAGAACACCGGAACTCCTTCTTGGATTCGCGGGAATACCGCAACTCTGTAACTTAGATTAAACAAATGCTGCTCCGATTATTCGAGATTTATGATAGTGAGCTTGGGCTCGAGGCAACAACCAGTCGCCAAACGTAGCCGCGGTCAAGGGATTGTAACGTAAATTACATCAGAGACCAGGACACACACACACCTCGGGCAGGATGGTGTCCCGGTCGGCATACTTCGCACCCGATGCACCGACGAGAGGAACACATGGTGACCTTGGCGACAATGCATATTGGGCAGAGTACCTAAGGATTCATTTATGGCCTAACGGTCCTACCATAAAATGTTCCAGAAGCGTAACAACGGTCGCGTGCGCCTGCAGGGTGGTGGGGATGATGAAGGATGAAAAACAAAAGAAGAAACAGATGTCACCGAAAGTAAAAAATATTGTAAGAGCCTCAGTCTCGAATGGTCACGCCTAGAGCTCAGAAGTGTCTTATACTTGTATAAACGAAATAAGAATAAAGTGTTCTCCTTCCTAATAAAATTTCTCTTTATTTTTACGTGACATTTTGGCGATCCGTGCCAGTATCCATCAACTTCAAGAAAAAGAAATTACGCATTTCGGGCTACGGTCAACTTTGAAGATTGAGGATCAGTGGACCACTGTAACAGAGCAGACACTTTCGACGTTTCGACAAAGGAACACTGCAACGGAACCTTTCCTACGGGTTAAACGATCAAGGTGAGCAAGCCCTGGATTCTTTTGTCAAATACAGATCGAGAACAGACAGCACAATTAGTATAACAATGGCAACGCCACGAGAAGACAAAACCGAAACTGTTAGCGCCGCTTTAACTAACAGCGGAATAGACCCAACAGTTAAAGCTTTGCTTGATGCAATGCAGAAACAAATGAGTATGCTTGCACTGCGTATGGATGAAGTTGTAGCAAAAACAAAAACGGGAAATGTATCGGAGGCCAGTTCCTTAATAACCGTAGACGAAGTAACCCACACCGCTAAAGATCAATCGGTCCTTCGAGAACCTCGCCCATTACTTCAAACACCACCTCAACCATCCTGGGAAAGGACTTTTCCTGAACAATATACGCAACCAGAGCTAAAAGCTGAGAGTGCATTAAAATGCATTCCGATATTAAACGGAAAGGATGATATAGACGTGGAGGATTTTATTCATGAAATACAAGAAGTAAGAATGATGTGTAGCGAACCAACACTATTACTAAAAATGATTAAAATAGAGAAGATTGTAGGAAAAGCCGCAATGGCAATCCGCAATATTCGTATTACCGAATTCGAATCTCTGTATGAAGCATTGAGACGTAATGTAGCTGCGCAAGTATCAGTGAGAGAACAACAGGACGAATTAAGAGGAATGAGGCAAGGATTAACTGAGAGCGTGCAAAACTATAACATCAGATTTCGAAGCGTTTTTAACAAACTCCAACACAGCATTACCAACGAGTATAGAGACGAACTAACTCGACGGGTGATGAACGAGCAACTATACATGGACTCTGTGACCGACTATGTAAGAGGCCTTCGTCCAGAAATAGGGCAGGCGCTAATGGCTAATCTCCCCCCAAATCTCATCGAAGCAGAAAGGAAAGCAATGAATATGGAAGGATACTTTCGCGAGCACAGCTCTCGCAGACAAATGACGCGACAAACGACCGCCCCGCCATTTTATCGTAACCAGGCTTCTCATCCAGTAGACAATCGCCTCGCTATTACAAGTAACACAAATAATAAAACTTCACTCACACAAAATATTCTACCAAGAACGAACAATTTTACGAAGTTTGGGAACAGACCATTAAGCGAAAGGACGCAAGCGAAATGTCCCCAAATGCAATCGATTGGGACACCTTCCAAATCAATGCCAAAATTTTCCGATACCGCCTCAAAGAAAAGCCCCTCCAGGAATAAACCACGTTCAAGAACAATCAGAATTAACAATGCTACCTCAGGAAGATTACCCACAATACTATTACAATTACCAGGACGACCAGGATTGCGATTTCTCGTTGACTCCGGGGCAGGAATCAACTTGCTTAAACAAAGATGCTACCCAGGAAAGACAACAATACCAGACACAAAGAAATTCTCCATGGGACATTCCGAATACGAATCTAATTCCAAAGTCAAATTGAATTTGTTCGACAAAAAGATAGACTTCTCTTTAATAGATGACGATTTCCCAATTATAGAAGATGGCGTATTAGGCTTACCCGGTTTGAATCAATATCGATTCGAACTCTCCAACGAAACATTGAAATTAGATAACAACACCCTTCTGCTGCAACAAGAACCAACCCTTGCACCAGGAGAAACCATTCAAAAAATTGTATACCTCGAAGGGAAGCCAACGCCAGTGTGCTTTATCAATGGTGGTAAGTCCTCAATTCAAGTTTCTAACATTATTGAAAATACAAATACCATAGATCAAATCCAAAAATTCAAATCTTCGATTCGACTATCGCACATAGAAAAACCTCTCAGAGAACCTATAGAAAAGATTCTTCTCTATTACATGGATGTATTTAATTTAGACAGCGAAACATTACCGTGTACATCTCTTGCTAAACATTCCATTACATTGAAAGAAGATAAAATCATCAACGTAAAATCCTACCGTCCTCCCGAACACCATAAACTCGAAATAAACAAACAAATGACGGAAATGTTAGACAAAAAGATTATAGAACCCTCCGACTCTCCCTATAACTCTCCCGTCTGGGTCGTCCCAAAGAAAATCGACGCGTCGGGGAAACAAAAGTGGCGAATAGTGATTGACTTTCGGAAGTTAAACGAATTAACGGACCAAGACGCATATCCATTACCCGACATTGACGATATACTATCGCAACTAGGGAACGCAAAATATTTCTCCGCTTTAGACTTATCCTCGGGATTCCACCAAATACCCATGGATGAGAATTCGAGGAAGTACACTGCATTTAGCACACCACAAGGACACTTCCACTATAACAGAATGCCATTCGGGCTCAAGAACGCACCCGCTACCTTTCAAAGAATGATGGACACCGCGTTAAGAGGTTTAATTAATAATCATTGTTTCGTCTATCTCGATGATATCATTATATTCGGGCAATCGATAGAGGAACATAATAAAAACTTAGCCATTATACTCCAAAGACTCAGGGAAGTAGGTCTAAAAGTACAACCGGATAAATATGAATTCCTAAAACCCGAATTGGAATATTTAGGACACTTAGTGACAGCAAACGGAGTAAAACCTAACCCTGAAAAGATAGAAGCAGTAAAGAACTTCAAACTACCCAAAAATCCTACGGATGTAAAATCGTTCCTTGGGTTAGCCGGATACTATAGAAAATTTATTAGGAATTTCTCGAAAATTGCCAAACCGTTAACGGAACTAACTAAGAAAGACATACAATTGCACTGGACTGACAAAACACAACTTAGCTTCGATACATTAAAAGAAAGACTATGCCAAGCACCAGTACTAAAATACCCCAACTATACGAAAACATTTACGTTAACAACGGACGCCAGTAATGAAGGTCTAGGAGCCATCCTTTCACAAGATGGACACCCTTGTTGCTTCATTTCAAGGACATTAAACCCCCCTGAACGAAATTATACTACGACGGAAAAAGAATTATTGGCCATCGTTTGGGCAGTTAGAAGATTTAGGCAATATTTATTAGGCCGCAAATTCAAAATTCAAACAGACCACCAAGCCCTTAAATGGCTGCACAACTGCAAGGACCCCTCTAGTCGATTGATTCGATGGAGATTGAGATTAGAGGAATACGAATACGATATAGAGTACGTAAAAGGAAAGGAAAACGTAGCCGCTGACACCCTATCCAGAGTACACGCGATAACACAAACTGACGTTTTATTAAGACAATTCAGAGACTGGGAAAAATCAGAAGAAATACCAAAATTATTGAAACTAACATCTAACAAAGACAACTTTTTCCAATTAACAAAACCATATCTGGGCCCATATGACGAAACCGTATGGTTACAGAAAATATCAGACATACTTAAAACAAATAGAAAGATAGGAATAGGAGACAATAACTTAAACGCACAAGACAAAGCACACATAAAAAGATTTCTTTTATTTTTCAATGACCAACGCGACGACATAGAATTTGCTTACGAACCAATACAGAGTTTAAGCGAAGAGGAAATAGAACAAGTACTAAAAGAAAATCATGACTTGGTAGGACATCCCGGAATACAAAAGATGTACGACAGAATCCGAGGCAAATATGATATCCCACATCTAATAGACAGAGTAAAAGGCAGAATAGGAACTTGCGCGACATGTCAAACATCAAAGACTACTCGGATAAGAGGAAAGGAGGAACCACAGATAACCGACACCCCGTTAGAATCTAACGACAAAATCGCTATGGATGTGATAGGCCCGTTGAAAAAGACCAAGATAGGAAACCAATACATTCTCTCTATACACGATGAACTAACCAAATATTTAATACTTGTGCCCCTAAAAACACAACAGACCCAATCAATCTGGAATGCTTTACTGAATCATTACATTTATATATTCTCCGCACCGAAACGTATATTAACTGACAGAGGACAAAGTTTCATTAGCGAGATAATGCAACGATACGAAGAAGCATTTAGGATCAAACACATAAAAACCACCTCATTCCATCCACAATCCAACGGAAGCCTAGAACGAACACATGCTGTAATATCCGACATGTTAAAAGCTATACAAAACGATAATGAAACAGAATGGGATCAAAACCTAAATTTTGTGTGTCTAGCATATAACACTATGGTTCATGATGCCACTGGATATACCCCTTTTGAACTAACATTTGGACACAAAGCCAATCTCCCATCTACCATATCCCAAAATCCGCAAAGAACATACGCTGATGAGGTCAGCTTCAGGAAACGAGAATGGGATGCCAAGCTACTTAAAGCCAGGGAAACTCTAATGAAGAGTAAACAAAGATACCAAAGAGATCAAAGAAAAAAAATTATTAAACCTCAATCCATTTTTAGAGAAGGAGATTTGATATTAGTTCATAATGATCATAAAAAACACAAGTTAGATACTGAATGGCTAGGGCCATACACCATTGAAAAAGTAAAAACCCCTTATTACGAAGTAATGGTGAATGACTCGATTAGGAAAATACATGGTAATCGTATTAAACCTTATTTTCCAGGACGGTCTTCACCTTCTCCATAAGTAGCTGTTATGCACTTTGTTTTTATTTTGTCTTGTCGATTAAGACAAAGAAGAAAACACACTTTTAGCCAATTAGCCTCCATAAAACAATCCTGAAGAAACACTGAGATTTTAGAGGACCAAAATCAATCTAAGGAGGGAGGTATGTAACGTAAATTACATCAGAGACCAGGACACACACACACCTCGGGCAGGATGGTGTCCCGGTCGGCATACTTCGCACCCGATGCACCGACGAGAGGAACACATGGTGACCTTGGCGACAATGCATATTGGGCAGAGTACCTAAGGATTCATTTATGGCCTAACGGTCCTACCATAAAATGTTCCAGAAGCGTAACAACGGTCGCGTGCGCCTGCAGGGTGGTGGGGATGATGAAGGATGAAAAACAAAAGAAGAAACAGATGTCACCGAAAGTAAAAAATATTGTAAGAGCCTCAGTCTCGAACGGTCACGCCTAGAGCTCAGAAGTGTCTTATACTTGTATAAACGAAATAAGAATAAAGTGTTCTCCTTCCTAATAAAATTTCTCTTTATTTTTACGTGACAGGATGAACGTTTTATCTAACAAAGGCACAGAATAACTCTATACCTCTCCTTAAAAGAAATAGTCGTAGCGATGCGTGGCAGTAAATACTTCAATAGTTTCTATCCCGCGGCCCGCCACACGCAGATTTTGTCCTCCGGGTAAGATGATCGCCGGGTGTCGGCATGCCTTTGCGGCGTATGTTTAGCTAACGTGAGGACCCGCTATAGATCTTAAGATTTAGTCAAGCGAAGTCCGTCAAATAGACTTTGTTGCAACTACGGGAAGATAGGAGAAACCTATCTTTCACGAGCGTTGCCCCCCGTCAACAACCTCCCCTCAAGGGCGGCCAGCATCTCTTTCAAAACGCCGATATGGAGATCGACCAATTAGCAACAGCGCTAATTTCCCTCTCCTTTGGAACGAAAGCTTTCTTTGACGAATCCGAGGATCTCATGTCCTTAGACACACCCAATATAGTTTTCCTCGACGACATCGTCGAGAAGGAGAGTCATTCTTTCGTACGATCTCATCGACGAATGACAATGCCACCTTACAACCAGTGAATACCTCACATCTAGTTAACAAAGAGTTAGACTTGAACTGTGCGAGAACATAAGTTTACCATCCCGTGACCGCGGATTCGTTTCGAACCTAAGGTCATTATCAGTAGTGCTACGAGTGCTTAATCTTGTTAATAAGCCCGTGCTAATAAACTCTCCATTGTATTACGACAATGTCTAATTCTAATGAAAATTCATTAAACGCCCATCTCCATAATTCTGACTTCAATCCGACATATATATATGTTTTAGTTAATAGTTTAAAAACAGTTATGTATTAAATTATCTTCAAATCTATTTATTAAAAAGGGACTTATATTCTATTTATAGTTTCATAGGGCAAATATGATACTAAAAATGGATAATTTAATTTTTATTGGAGCAAAAGTAGAGAATGAATAAATAAAGAATTAGAAAATTCACTGACTAAATATTACTTCCTAAATTCTTGTTTCAAAATCAGTAATTTGATCGTGTATATGAGTATAGGAATTTTTAATCCAGTCTTTCTAGTACTACAATAGTTATACTAGAGAAGCTTGATTATTGGAAATATATAACCATGAAACGCGCCATTTCTTCATTTTTCACATTAATCGTATCAGGATATTTATTATTTTTAGGCATATTTCATCCTAAAATGAAAATTATTGATGTTAAACCTATAGTAATAAATTTCAATATATGTATATTCAGCGTATTTCATCCATATAAACAAAAAAAAATTCTTTAGATCTTTGGAATTCTTGAATTCTTATATGGTTTGTTTAATATGGTATGTTTCCGCTTTGGAATTATTTACGTATTCAATTTGTTACGAGTTCGAAAATATGTTATGTTGCGTAGAAATTATGCGAAAGCATGGATAATGTGACGAATATATTGCCCAATAAAACGTAAAAAGAAATATGTTATTTCATGTATTACTACTGTTGTATTAGTATTAGTTGTTGTAATTTATTAGTTGGAAGGAAATCGTCCCATACTTTTTAATAGGGTTATAATTTCAACTACGTATTCTATAAATATTAAAACTAAATAGGATCAAAACCCCACAATGAAAATGTATTGATTTCATTGTTATATTTTAATCTTACAAGGAATCACCTCAAAATCTCCCATTAATTGATGATGATAATCATATTCTACTATACTATACATTTTTAAATATAGCCAATATTACACACCTGCTTGCTGCGTATTAACAATAATCCACCTCTCTGTCTTATTAAACCTTATCCTTTCATTACGGCCTGGTTTTAACCACATAATTGGAGATGTATTATTAAAGTCCATGCTGGACGACTTCACGTAAGTTATAGGCACCCACCAGTTTGCGTCATTTTTAGTTTCATAAAATGAAAATCGTTCTTGACTTAACTGCAGTTCATTGTCATGGTTTCGTTTCACATTCACAACCGGATATCCTGCGTTGTTCACCCATCCGTCCATGATTTCCCCGAACGAAGCTCCATCCCATTTTTTATTCTTTCCAAGATGCTCGAAAAGATTTGTCGAATTTGCAACATTCTCTGCACTGCAAAAATTATCTCTCGTTAATATGATTTGTCGGCATAACAAAAGACAGAAACTTGAAAAACCAATAACAAACATATGTAAATATCTTTTAAATGAAAAATGTTTACAAATATTTAATTTTTATTTGGGAAGTGTATATGACTGTAGAGTCACAGTGTTTTTTATGAGTAATTGAACGATACTCTAAAAATTGTTGTCGTATTCTTTCAGTTCATAGCGTAACTTACCTATTGTGTTTAAATATTATTAAATCTTTTTTTTTTTATTGATCTTATTGAGAGTAGAAAGTACGTGTGCTTCTTTTGGATACATATATCCCATTAGGTTTTCCATTTTTATTCCTAAATCGAGGTTGTAATTGTATATTTTAATCGCGAAAAAGGTACTAGAACAGGAGTAGTAATGGAAGACTTGCGGAAAATGCTAAATATACGTATCTACAATATGTATGAAAGCAGAATATGGAAAGATGTCAAAACAAAGGACAAAGACAATCTGTATGAGTTGCGAGATTCCCGTTTGCAAAATATTCTATACAAAATATTATGTATGATAAGAAATGATAGATTTATAAATATGTATATCTATACATATATAATAAGCAGTCGGCATAATACAATGACAAAAGATCGTGAGTGTTTAACCTTACTTATCTTTACTGGAACACGTATGCATGTCCCATCTAAAAAAGCCGCTGGATCTCATACGCCCCAATTTTAAAAATTGAAAGAAATATAAGTTTTAAGTTTGATGTACATTCATGCCCAGCTTGGTACTTACTTTCTAGGATGGAAAAAAATAGAATCAAAATAGGAAAAGGTCGGATCGAAGAGGTTAAAACGTTACCATCCTATACAATTGCTTACAAATACACCTTTTGTCTGTAGACATATAAATTCGTAAAGATTTACGTTGTAGATTTTGTTAGTCAAAAATATTGATAACTTTTTCTTTTCTTTTTTTTTTTTGCATGAATGTTGTAATGTGCGATCTAATTTATATGAACATCGCAATATATATACATATGTCGGAGACGAAAGAACACCGGAACCTTCCCTTTGGAAGTTTGGGAAAACTCCTTAATACTGTAATTTAGATTCTACCATAGCCGTAATTAAGCAACTGTCGTCATTCAATCCGATTGTATTTGTTCGAGATTTATGATACTGAGCTTGGGCTCGAGGCGACAACCAGTCGTCGAACGTAGCCGCGGTCAAGGGATAAACGTTTTGCCTAACAAAGGCATGGAGTAATTCTATAACTGCCCTTAAAAGAAATAGTCGTAGCGGCACGCGACAGTAAACATTTCAACGGCTTTTATCCTGTGGCTCGCCACACGCAGACTTTATCCTTCGGGTAAGATGATTGCCAAATATCAACGCATCTCCACAGTATATGTTCAGCTAGCCTGAGGACCCGTTATAAATGTTAAGATTTAGTTAACTAAAGTCCTTCAAACAGACAAACAGTCTTTGTCCCAACTACAGGAAGATAGGAGAAATCTATTTTTCCACGAACGACGCTTCCGTTCGCTGGTGAGTTCCGAGCCGTGCAGACGCGTGTCCAGTGCCCTGCAAAGTCCACAAAACAGCACGTGACCATCCAGTTGCTGAGTGCCGAGACGTGCAGACGTGTGTCCAGTGCTCTGTGAAGTTCACAAAACTCCACGTGACGCCCATCTGTCGAAAGCGAATCCAACTAACCTAGCCAGGGGTTAACAGCCTCTCGACTAGTTCTTTCACACTGAATTAACTAGCTCGATGATGGCTCTATCATTCCCAACAGGCTCTCCGGAGCTAAATTATAACATCGCCATTTTTCCTCCCCCGTGGCAAGGGGGCAACACATCTATCCTGGTAAACGACCATCACATGAAAAAACGCAAGCTGGAACCAACCAAGACAAATGTGAACAAGAGTCAAACTAAACCACCAGCCAGCCAGGTGACCACCTTCAATAGATTCTCAATACTGGAGTCTACGGAAGACTCCATGAATACAACCGAAAAGGTAAATAATCTCCATATTCAAAGAATTCCCCCTCCCCCACCAATATTCATTGACGACGTAATCGACATACAGTCAATGATAAGGACTATTGAAAAAGACATCAGCAAAGAGGACTACAAGTTAAAGATTAACAACAACCACGTGAAAATTCTGCCGACCCACCCAGACGCCTATAGAAAGTTAACCAAGCTTTTAAAAACGTTAAACGCTAAATTCCACACATATCAGCCATCTTGGCCATGAGGTAACAAACATAAGCAACATTAAACATAGAATCTCAAAAAACCCACTATCACTATTCTTCATAGATTTAAAACAAAAAGGGAACAACAAAGAAATCTACAACGTCAACCGGCTGATGAACTCCATAGTTAAGTTCGAACCACCTCTTATAAAGAAAGAAATAGTACAATGTAAAAGGTGCCAAAGGTACGGCCACATGCAGAAATACTGCAATCATAAATTCCGGTGCGTAAAATGTGCAGGTAATCACCCCACTGACCAATGCACTAAATCCCCTGAAACCCCCGCTAAGTCAATCCACTGTCAAGGAGAGCATCCTGCGAACTACAAAGGATGCTCAGCCTATAAAACGCTACATAATATTAAGTATCCAAAACTGAGAACCAAGGAGATTACCATACAAGAACCTAGACCCCAAAAACTCACCTCACCATCAGTATCCTATGCGCAGGCAACACAAAGAAACGTAAACAAATCGAAAACCCACAGTGCACACACAGAAAATAGAATTCCCACCCCACAAAACACGAGACAACTTCACCAGACTCGAAAAACTTATCGAGAAGCAAACTGAGCAAGTTAACAACTTGCTGTCACTACTCACACTCTTCATGGACAAATTCATACGCACAGAAGCAAAATAAAACCAATGCGAATAGCTCTGTGGTACGCCAACGGTCTAGCTCAGCACAAATTTGAACTAGAACTATTCTTATAACAGCAGCAAATCGATGTGATGCTCATAACCGAAACCGACTTCACCGACAAAAACTACCTCAAAATACACGGCTACAACTTCTACCACATCCAACACCCCAGTGGAAAGGCCCACGGCGGCACCGGAATCATAATCAAATCAAACATAAAACACTACGAACTTCCACCATTCTAGAAAGACTACCTCCAAGCAACAAACGTAGCAATAGAAGACTGTCATGGTACAATCACCACTTCAGCTGTATACTGCCGTCCCAGACACTCCATGGCCAAAGAAGAGTTCGACAACATCCTGGACACCCTGGGCAATAGATTCATAGCTGGAGGAGACTACAACGCCAAACACAACCAATGGGGCAACAGACTGGTTACAGTAAGAGGCAAAAACCTCCTCAACAGCATAATGACCAACAACCTCAACTACCTTACCACATACGAACCCACACACTGGCCCATCGACACAAACAAAATACCCGATCTCCTTGATTTCCTCATAACTAAAAATATCTCGTCAAGACACGTCCAAATCAATTCCTCGGCTGATCTCTCCTCTGACCATTCCCCCGTGATAGTAACAGTCAGTTCAACTATCATCGAGAATACACCTAATGGCTCCATTCATAACCAACACACCAACTGGTAGCTCTTTAGAGAAGTCTCTACCCACACAACTTCAGCCTCAACTTCACTAAAAACCAATGAAGAAATCGAAGCAGCCACGGAATACCTATACACGAGCATAATAAACGCTATCCGCTTCTCCACACCGGCAAAAACGTCCATCAGCAAACACGAATATCCCCAGTACAATAATGACTACTTTCACAAATATCTCTCCAGCTTGTCCGCCACAGCCGACACCAACTACTCACTATGGAAGGCTTCCAGGAAACTCACGCGCCCCCCACAAATAATACCTCCAATCCGCCGCCCTCAAGGCAGATGGGCGCGTAGCCCTATAGAAAAAGCTAACCTATTTGCCAAACACTTGTCTGAAGTATTCAAACCCCATTCCTCCGTAGCTGCTGCAGACGTTACCGAATACCTGCACACTTCCTTCCAAATGTCCCCTCCTATTGAACCCTTCACTTCTGCAGAGATTATAGAAGAAATCAGTCGCCTAAACCCCAAGAAAGCAGCAGGTCACGAACTAATAGGAAATAAAGCAATCAAGAAACTTCCCATAAAAGGGATTGCACTCATCGCATCAATCTTTAACGCTATCCTCCGCCTTCAACACTTTCCCAAGGCTTGGAAAATCTCACTGATCACCCTCATCCCTAAACCCGGTAAACCAATATATGAAACCACCTCCTATCGCCCAATCAGTCTCTTACCTACCCTGTCTAAACTATTCGAGAGGATGCTCATGAATCGTCTCCTTCCACTCCTAGAAGAATTCAAAACACTACCAGACCACCAATTCGGGTTCCGAAAACAACACTCAACAGTAGAGCAAATCCACCGCATAACCCACATAATCAACCAAACCCTTGAAAGAAAAAATACTGTTCAGCGGTATTCCTAGACATCCAACAGGCATTCGACAAAGTATGGCATGAAGGGCTACTCTACAAGATCAAAAAGATCCTACCCCACCCATACTACTTCATCTTAAAATCCTACCTAACCAACAGACAATTCATAGTTAAATGCCTAGACGCCACTTCCGCAACATTCCCAATAGAATCCGGCATACCCCAAGGTAGTGTCCTCGGACCCCTACTGTTCTCCATCTACACTGCCGACTTACCTATATCAAACGAGGTAACAATAGCAACATTTGCCGACGGCACAGCACTATTAGCTACCCACGCAGACCCGGCAATTGCCTCATCCACTCTCCAGCGATGTCTCGACTCCATGGAAAAGTGGTTCCAAAAATGGGGCCTCAAAATAAACGAAAAAAATCCTCTCATGTAACCTTCGCGCTCCGAAAACAAACCTGCCCCCAGGTCACCATTAACAACACAATAATCCCAAGCAAGGACTCCGTAAGATACCTGGGCATGACCCTGGACAGGAGGCTAACTTGGAAAAAACATATCTCAGAAAAAACAAAGAAATTAAAGGAAAAGCTAAGAAAGTTCAATTGGCTCACGGGCCGACGCTCCAAACTAAACATACAGAACAAAATAACCCTATACAAGGCCGTAGTAAAACCTGTCTGGACCTACGGAATACAACTATAGGGAACAGTAAGTAACTCCAACATTGAAATACTCTAACGCTTCCAATCGAAAACGCTAAGATCCCTATTAAATGCACCTGGTATGTTACCAACGAAACAATCCACCGTGACCTCAAGATACCTACAGTCAAAGTTGAAATACACAAGTCTAGAAGCAGATATAACACAAGAGTCAACAACCACCACAACCCACTAGTCACCCAACTACTGGACACGACGGACCAGATCCGCAGACTAAAAAGAAAATACCCCCTAGATTAAATCCATAGTTTCTACTAGAATCAACAATATAAAACTATTATAATCCATGTCATTGTATCACGCCAAATTAAGTTTCTGAAAATTCTCAACGAGAATTGATTGTAAATATTCTAATAAATAATGAAAAAAACTCATTTTCCCTAACGGACGCACAGAGAGTTACATTAGAGACAGACAAGGTTACAGAATAGTTATTTAAAATTTTAAAGACTGAAGAAGAAAGATCGGTAGCTCAGGACGTTGAAAATCGATTCTCAATTTTTAGGTTAACATTGTACAAAACTTGTTATTTCTCACTCATATAATTATTGTTATTTATTGTTATTAACGGATATTAATTGTTGTTTATTTTTGTATTTTATCTAATTACTTTATAATAACAAAAAACTCAATTTTTAGACTACAGAATCGATCCCTGAATTATGCCATGATTTACGATCTTACATACGTATCTAGTTCGCTGTCGAGTGCCGAAGCGTGCAGACGTGTCTCTAGTGCCCAGTGAAGTTCGAAAGCAACACGTGTTACCCAACCGTCGAAAGTGAACACAACGTGCTCCTATCTTCCCAAGTGTTTCATATCCGCCAGAGAGAAGAAAAGCCTACGCAACTAACCCCAACCCGATCCCTGCCGCATAGCCTCACGACTAGTTATTCATATTGAAATAGCTAGCTCGATGATGGCCCAACAATCACGACCAGGCTCGCCTGTGCAAACCCACCACTACCCCGCGCTACTCCCTCCGTGGCAGCAGCTCAGCAGATCCCCCCGTGCCAACGACGCCAATAAGGCGAAAAAACGCAAAATTGGACCATCAAACACTAACTCGAACGAACAGCCATCAACACAAATTAACACTCACAACAGGTTTGCAGTATTGGAATCCTCAAACGACGCCATGGAAATCGCAGACCCGCCGTCAAACCATCACGCACAGAGAAGCCCCCCTCCACCGCCAATATTTGTTAATGATGTCATAGACATCCAGACAATGACCAAGTCCTTAGAGAGAGATATCTCCAAGGAGGACTATAACCTGAAAATAACCAACAATCAAGTAAAAATCCTGCCGACGAACCCAGAAGCTTACAGGAAGCTCACCAAGACACTCAGGGCCCTGAATGCCAACTTCCACACCTACCAACTCAAGGAAGAAAGACCTTTTCGGGTGGTGCTACGAAACATCCACCACTCCGCAGACATCGACGAACTAAAAATAGAACTATCGAAACTCGGCCACGAAGTAACAAATGTCAGCAACATAAGGCATAGAGTCACAAAAGACCCGCTATCCCTATTTTTCATCGACTTAAAACAGAAACCAAACAACAAGGAAATCTACAATATCAGTCGTCTAATGAACGCCATCGTTAAATTCGAACCACCGCAAACCAAAAAGGAGATAGTCCAATGCAAAAGGTGCCAAAGATATGGGCACACGCAGAAATACTGCAACCACACCTTCCGCTGCGTCAAATGTGCAGGTACACACCCCACCGACCAGTGCAGGAAATCACGGGAAACCCCAGCGAAGTGCATCCACTGTCAAGGTGACCATCCTGCCAACTTCAAAGGCTGCTCAGCCTACAAAAGTCTGTACTCAAGCAAATACCCCAAACTTAGAACAAAAGAGGAAAATCACCAAACACCCAGCTCGCCGAAATCCACAGTTATCCCAATCCCCCCAATCAATCAAACACCCAGCCCTATCAAACTCACCACTCCCTCAAACTCCTATGCCCAAGCGGTACAAGGCACTCAAAATACACCAAATAGCCACAGGGATCCTCCCCAAAATAGTGCCCCCACCTCACCTAACACAGACAACGTCTCTAGACTAGAAAAGCTAATAGAGAAACAATCGGAGCAAATAAACAATTTGCTATCGCTATTAACATTCATCATGGACAAATTAATACGCCCAGACACAAAATAAAACCAAGACGCATAGCTCTCTGGAATGCCAATGGTCTAGCGCAACGCAAACTTGAGCTAGAACTCTTCCTAAAACACCAGCTAATCGACATAATGCTCATATCTGAAACTCACTTCACCGACAAAAACTACCTGAACATAAACGGATACAAGTTCTACCATACCCAACACCCCAGCGGAAAGGCCCACGGCGGCACCGGAATCATAATCAAAGCAAATATCAAACACTACGAACTTCCACCATTCCAGAAAGACTACCTCCAAGCAACAAACGTAGCAATAGAAGACTATCATGGTACAATCACCACCTCAGCTGTATACTGCCCTCCCAGACACTCCATCGCCAAAGAAGACTTCGACCACTTCCTGGACACCCTGGGCAACAGATGCATAGCCGGAGGAGACTACAACGCTAAACACACCCAATGGGGTAGCAGACTGGTTACAGTAAGAGGCAAAAACCTCCTCAACAGCATAATATCCAACAACCTCAACTACCTTACCACATACGAACCCACATACTGGCCCACCGACACAAACAAAATACCCGATCTCCTTGATTTCTTCATAACTAAAAATATCTCGCCAAGACACGTCCAAATCAATTCCTCGGCTGATCTCTCCTCTGATCATTCCCCCGTGATAGTAACAGTCAGTTCAACTATCATCGAGAATACACCTAATGGCTCCATTCATAACCAACACACCAACTGGCAGCTCTTTAGAGAAGTCTTTACCCACACAACTTCAGCCTCAACCTCACTAAAAACCAATGACGAAATCGAAGCAGCCACGGAATACCTAAATGAGAGCATAATAAACGCTATCCGCGTCTCCACACCGGCAAAAACGTCCATCAGCAATCACGAATACCCCCAGTACATACTAAAAAAAATAGCAGAAAAACGTAGACTAAGAAGGATATGGCAGACCCATAGAACACCGGAGGACAAACGCAAACTAAACAACGCAACTAGAAAACTATCCAAAACCATAAAGAACTACAATAATGACCGTTTTCACAAATATCTCGCCAGCCTGTCCCCCACAGCCGACTCAAACTACTCACTATGGAAAGCCTCCAGGAAACTCACGCGCCCCCCACAAATAATACCTCCAATCCGCCGCCCGCAGGGTGGATGGGCGCGTAGCCCTATAGAAAAAGCCAACCTATTTGCCAAACACTTGACTGAAGTATTCCAACCCCATTCCTCCATAGCCGCAGCGGACGTCACCGAATACCTGCACACTCCCTTCCAAATGTCCCCTCCTATCCAACCCTTCACTTCTGCAGAGATCATAGAAGCAATCAGTCGCCTAAACCCCAAGAAAGCAGCAGGTCACGACCTAATAGGAAATAAAGCAATCAAGGAACTCCCCATAAAAGGGATTGCACTCATCGCATCAATCTTTAACGCCATCCTCCGCCTTGAACACTTTCCTAAGGCGTGGAAAATCTCACTAATCACCCTCATCCCCAAACCCGGTAAACCAATATATGAAGCCAGCTCCTATCGCCCAATCAGTCTTTTACCTACCCTATCTAAACTATTCGAGAGGATGCTCACGAACCGTCTCCTTCCACTCCTAGAAGAATTGAAAACTCTCCCAGATCACCAATTCGGCTTCCGAAAACAACACTCAACAGTAGAGCAAATCCACCGCATAACCCACATGATCAGCCAAACCCTTGAAAAGGAAAAATACTGCTCAGCCGTATTCCTAGACATCCAACAGGCATTCGATAAAGTATGGCATGAAGGGCTACTCTACAAGCTTAAAAAAATCCTACCCCACCAATACTACTCCATCTTAAAATCCTACCTAACCAACAGACAATTCATAGTCAAATGTCTAGGCGCCACTTCCGCAACATTCCCAATAGAATCCGGCATACCGCAAGGTAGTGTCCTCGGACCCCTACTATTCTCCATCTACACTGCCGACTTACCCATATCAAACGAGGTAACAATAGCAACATTTGCCGACGACACAGCACTATTAGCTACCCACGCAGACCCGGCAATTGCCTCATCCACTCTCCAGCGAAGTCTCGACTCCATGGAAAAGTGGTTCCAAAAATGGGGCTTTAAAATAAACGAAAAAAAATCCTCCCATGTAACCTTCACGCTCCGAAAACAAACCTGCCCCCAGGTCACCATTAACAACACAATAATCCCAAGCAAGGACTCCGTAAGATACCTGGGCATGACCCTGGACAGGAGGCTAACCTGGAAAAAACATATCTCGGAAAAAACAAAGCAACTAAAGGAAAAACTAAGAAAATTCTATTGGCTCACGGGCCGACGCTCCAAACTAAACATACAGAACAAAATAACCCTCTACAAGGCCGTAATAAAACCTGTCTGGACCTACGGAATCCAACTATGGGGAACAGCAAGTAACTCCAACATTGAAATACTCCAACGCTTCCAATCGAAAACGCTAAGATCCCTATTAAATGCACCCTGGTATGTTACCAACGAAACAATACACCGAGACCTCAAGATACCTACAGTCAAAGACGAAATACACAAGTCCAGAAGCAGATATAACACAAGAGTCAACAACCACCACAACCCACTAGTCACCCAACTACTGGACACGACGGACCAGATCCGCAGACTAAAAAGAAAATACCCACTAGATTAAATCCTTAGTCCTACTAGAATCAACAATATAAAGCTATTATAATCCATGTCATTGTATCACGCCAAATTAAGTTACTGAAAATTCTCAACGAGAATTGATTGTAAATATTCTAATAAATAAAAAAAAAAAAAAAAAACATACGTATCTACAATATGTATGAAAGCACAATATGGAAAGATGTCAAAACAAAGGACAAAGACAATCTGTATGAGTTGCGAGATTCCCCTTTGCAAAATATTCTGTACAAAATATTATGTATAATAAGAAATGATAGGTTTATAAATATGTATATCTATTTGACCGCAATTACCCGATAGAATTACATACCGACGCTAGTTCCGAAGGGTTTGGGGATATATTGATACACAAGGTAAAAATCGAGTAGTGGAGTACTATAGTAAAAGAACCAGCCCCGCGGAATCCAGATATCACTCCTATGAACTCGAAACATTAGCTGTCGTAAACGCCATAAAACATTTCCGCCACTACCTGCATGGGTGGGAATTTCTTGTTGTCACGGATTGCAACTCTTTAAAGGCGTCTAGTAGTAAAATACATTTGAATGACAGGGTACACAGGTGGTGGGCTTACTTACAAACGTTTACCTTCGACATTGTGTATCGGAAGGGCAAGCGAATGGATCACGTAGATTTCTTTTCGCGAAACCCCACAGGCGTTGACCCTATTAAATTCGACAAAATCAAAGAGAAAATAGTTAATCTGGCCGAAATTTCGGAAGATTGGCTATTAGAGGAACAACGTCGTGATCTTCAAATCTTGGAAATTGTCAGGAAATTGCAAAACGACGAGCTCGCGGAAGATATCGCGAATACTTATGAGTTGCATGCAGGTACCCTTTACCGCAAAGTGTAGCGGAGGGGCAGAACCCTCTGCTTGCCCATTGTTCCGAGAGGCCTTAGATGGTCAGTTATTAACCATGTGCATCAGTCAATTATGCACTTGGGTTGGGATAAGACGCTCGTGAAACTGTACGAGTATTAGTGGTTCGAAGGAATGGCGAAGTACGTTCGTAAGTTCGTAAGGAACTGCCATGCTTGTAGAGTTTCGAAGGCTAGTTCAGGTAAGATACAAGCCGAACTACATCCTATACCTAAGACCAGCATACATTGGCATACGGTCCACATGGATATAACGGGCAAGTTGAGTGGTAAAAGCGATTCGAAGGAGTACATCATTGTATTGATCGACGCCTTCACTAAATTTGTATACCTGCATCATACCCGTAAGATAGATTCTCTTAACACCATTAAAGCGCTTAAATCCGCAATGTTTTTATTCGGGAGTCCATGTCGGATAATAGCGGTGCAGGGAAGATGTTTTATGGATAAAGAATTTCGCGAGTTCTGCGAAAGCAAACGAATTAAAGTTCACTTGATAGCGACCGGTGCCAGTAGAGATAATGGACAAGTAGAGCGTGTTATGGGCACGTTGAAAAACATGTTCACGACAGTAGAAACGACCGGTCGGCCGTGGCAAGACACGATTGGGGAAATACAGCTAGCGTTGAACTGCACCGTCAACCGCGTGACTAATTCGAGCCCTTTACAACTACTATTCGGTAGATCGGCGAGAACGTACGACCTATCGCTACCCGACAATATCGATGAAAAAGAAGTCGATATCTCCGATGTAACACAGCAGGCCGTACAAAACATAGAGGGTAACGCCCAGTACGACAAAGAAAGATTTGATAGGAACAAAGCTAAAGTGGTTAGGTTTAACCTCGGCGACTTCGTACTACGCAAAAACGAGGAAAGAAACCAAACCAAGCTAGAGCGAAAATTCAAGGGTCCATTCGTAATAGCAGAGATTTTGGAAGGAGATAGATATATTTTAAAAACGTTAGACGGCAAACGATCGTTTAAAGATAGTTATGACAGATTAAGAAAAATGCCGGACAGTCGCGTTCCTGCTGAGTTGGACGTCGCTAGTGACAGCAATGACAGTGACCACGGCGATATGAGCACCTCGATCTCGGAAGATCATTAGCACAAAGACCGTAACACTTTACGGAGTATGTTATGAAGCTCGGCTAAGGGGCAAGTGATGTGTTCACGCGCGTCATGAGCTATAGTGTTATGAAGCTCGGCCAAGGGGTAAGTAATGTGTTCACGCGCACCATGAGCTATAGTGTTATGAAGTTTGGTGTGGTCGTGCGATCTATAAAAATGGGATCCATTGGGGTACGAAATTGGGACTGGTCCATTTCGCCGTTAGGACCCGACTGATAATCCACAGGATGCAACTAGTACTTCCAATACTAATTACAACGTTACTAATTCATGTTCTCCTCTATTCCTTTTGTTGTCAAACATCCGGACAAAATTTTGTTGTTACACTGGACCTTCAGCTTATTTAGACATTAAGTTAAAATGTAAACAATGTTAATTGTACCGAGACTAACGTTAGAAAACTCAATATTGTAGTTATACCCGAGGACGTGCGATAGTCAGAATGGCCGTGTCGGAGATGAAAGAACACCGGAACCCCTCCTTGGATTCGCGGGAATACCGTAACTTTGTAACTTAGCATAAACAAATTTCGCTCCGTTTGTTCGAGATTTATGATCATGAGCTTTGGGCTCGAGGCGACAACCAGTCGCCGAACGTAGTCGCGGTCAAGGGATGAACGTTTTGTCTAACAAAGGCATGAAGTAACTCTATAGCTCTCCTTAAAAGAAATACTTGGGACGAGGCACGACGGTAAGCATTTCAACGATTTCTGTCCCGTGGCACGCCACACGCAGACTCTATTCTTCGAGTAAGATGATTACCAGATGTCGACGTGTCTCCACAGTACATGTTCAGCTAGCCCGAGGACCCGCTATAAATCTTATGATTTGTTTAACTAAAGTCCTTCAAAACGACAAGCAGTCCTCGTTCCAACTACGAGAAAATAGGAGAAATCTATTTTTCTCACGAACGACGCTTCCTCTTCTCGAACTCTCTCTTATGGGCGGCTAGCACCCTTCCCTAACCATTAACATGGAAATTGACCAATTAACAATATCGCCAATTTCCTTCACTTTCCGAACGAAGGCTTTTCTCCACGAATCCGATGATTTCGTGCCCTTAGGTACACCCATCATAGTTTTCCTCGACAGCGTTACCGTGATGGAGAACCACTCTCCCGTACGATCTCAAAGACGATTCAAGTAACTCTCAGATACGTAGTGATTGCCCCATGCATTAACATTGAGTACAACTTAGACGCTGAAGAAAAGAAGAATTCGTCATCCCGTTGACCGCGGATTCATTATTGAGCCTAGGATCATTGTCATTAGCTTCTCGAGTATCTAATTATCGCGATTACTTGTCCAATTCCATCATAGTCATATTTGCACTAGTAAATATCTCCTCTATTGCATAATGATCACGTCTAGTGCTAATAGGGATACGTTTCACGCCCTTAACCCTAACTGTAATCTTAACGCCAACCCGACATATATATATGTCGGAGATGGAGAGACACCGGAGCCTTTCGTCGAAACCGGGGAAAAACCCCTAATATTGTAGTTTGGATTCCACCATAGCCGTAGTTAAACAATCACCGTCCTTCAGCCCAATTGTAATTGCCTGGAATCTATGAGAATGAGTTTGGGTTCGAGGTGACAACCAGTCACCGAACGTAGCCGCGGTCAAGGGACGAACATTTTTCTAACAAAGTCATGAAAAAGTCTATAGCCCCCCATAAAAAGAAATAGTTCTAACGGCACTCGACAGTAAGCATACTAACGGTTTCTGTCTCATGGCTCGTCATAAGCAGACCCTATTCTATGGGTAGGTCGATTTCCGGTTGTCGAGATATAATCGCAAAACATCGGCAGCCAGCCTAATGACCCGTCATAAACCTTAAACCTTAATTAACGAAAATAGGCAAACAGTCTTTTCCGTGAAGGACACATCCAAAGACTGACCAATTAACATTAGCGACATTTTCCCTCACTCTCCGAACGAAGACTTGTCTCCACGAATATAAAAGACCTGGTGCCGCTAGAGAAGAGAGCAGTTTTTCCTAAACAGCGTCACCGTGAGAGCTTCGAGTACGATTTCATCGACTAAGGTATCCTTTCGATAGAGTGCTTACTTCGCGTGTTAACTGAGAGTACCACCTAGGCGTTGCCGACGAGTAAAGAGTAAAAGAGTCCCGTTGACCGCGGATTCGTTATCGGACCTAAGACTATTGTCATTCGCATCGCGAGTACCTAACCGCCGCAGCTTGTTTGTCAAACCTCACATCTCCATACTTGTGTCAATAAACTCTGGATCATACCTTGACAATGGCTACTACTGGTGAAGATTCGTTGCCTGCCCACATCTCCAATCCTACTGGCTCTCCGACATATATATCAGAAATCAAAAGACATCGGGGCCTTTCTGGAATTTTTTTGAAGATCCCCAATACTTTAGTCTAGACTATTTATTATAGCTGTACTTAAATAATAAAACTTAGAAGTAGTTTTTTATGATTCAATCCGATTATATTTGCCCGAGATTTGTGACGGTGGGTTTGGGCTCGAGGTGACACAACTTGCCGCTAAACGTACGGAATGACAGAGGTATGGAACAGAGGTATGGCATAATTGTATAGCTCTCCTGAAAGATATAGTTGTCGTGAGGGGTACAGCGAGGCACAGAGAAGAGTATATATGTGTAGTTCCATTTGGGCTGGGGGCAGTAAGTTAAGTTCTACTTGCACTGTGGACAAGTAAGTTTAGTTACACTTGAAATGCGGACATGTAAGTTCAGTTCGACTTAGACGTTGGAAGAATGCGCATTTGCTATCCCATCCACCGTGGATTCGTTATTGAACCTAAAGATCATTGCCATTAGCATCTCGAGTATCTAATCGCCACGGTTACTTGTCAAACTCTGTAATAATCATGTTTGTACCAGTAAATATCGTTTATATTGTATAACAATAATGGTTAATTCAAATGAAAATTCGTTACACGCCTCTAACCCCAATGAGAATTCGACATACATGTCGGAGATGTAGGGAAATCGAGCCTTTCTTTGGGAAGATCCCCAATACTTGGGCTCGAGGTGACACAACTGGTCGCCGAACGTGGCCACAGTCACGGGACCGTGTTTCATCTAAGAGAAGAAGTACCGATATTGAGGGACACGCTGTATTAGCAATCAAGCCCCGACCAGGAGCAATGTTGGTTTTACGCGGGACTGCCTAGTAACGGCGCTTGGAATTTTGTTGATATTCCCGATCAATATGTAATTCACAAATGTGACCGTATCTCTCTTTTATTTTGCAATCACCTTGGAGAGTTTACTGATATCGTCTAGGCAGTCAATCTGAAAGTAACCCAGCTTCTCAGTTAACGTGTCTGCGTGCTACAAAATATATTCTATTGTACAAAGAGTTTTCCTGTTGACCGTGGATTCGTTATTGAACCCAAGAACGTTGTCGATAGCTTTCGTTAAACTTATTAACTATTACGCGCCTAAAATTTCTAACGAAAACCCGACATATATATCATATAAATGACTTAAATATACGTACTTCTGCTTCAGGTATTCCTTTAAACCTTCGTGGAAAACGTTTTCTGTCAAGATGTGTGACATCATTCGAATAACTGACGCCGCTGCAAAGATATGGATACACATTAGAGATTGGTTTTTATTAATTCATGATCATTATTCAGTAGCGATTATTTATGTTTATTATTCATTATTCAAAACATGCATATGTAAACAATATCTAGATTTCTTCCAGGATCAAATGATATACATCTGTATATGCATCTTATTTGTTTTTTTTTTTAGTTTTAGTTTTGTTAATTGCATTGTTATTAAGCATTGCAAAAGAGAAATAGTAAAAATTCTTTTCAATTTAAGCATTTCTCATGTTAAAAAATGCTTCACCAAATGAGTCGCGTACGTTTCATATGTTTCATTTAAAAATTTTGAATAAATTCAGCAATAAAAGATATTGACCGTTCACTGTTCCATTATATCTAAATATGAATATTACGCAGACCATTGTCGACTTATATCATTCTTTTTTAAATTATACGATAATCTTCTAACTACAAGGAGCGATGTAAGATAGCAAATTATATTGATAATAATATTTTAGTCTTTGAATAAATATCCTTGTTCTCATATTCGATTATATTTCTTAAAGCAAAAATGATAATGGTAAAAATCTTTTATAATAATTATATTTTTTAGATTTTATAATATCAATATAATGCAATAAAACAGTAGGTACGATTCTTTTCCAGTTAACTCTATATGCGATGTGTGTGCAACGTCAACAAATATCTACACCCGACTCGAGAAACCTGAACTACCTTGCACACGACACCAACTCACAAACCAAAGGAATATGAATTCGACATGTAGGCATAAGATAAACCAATATCTAGAAGGGCTGGGTCTTGATCGAGGCTTCAGTCTTTCGGTAACGGTCTAATCGCAAACTTATAATCTTATTATAGAATAAAGGTATATCGAATTCTGGTTCAAGAAACCAACATTTTTTTATTATTATTTTCCTGTCATTTTTACGTGACACGTGCAAAAAATTTTTAACTTATAAATACTATTAGCAAATAATGCATTTTCACCATTAATGATTTTTCTAATTCATTTATTTTTTCTAATGCTTTAGAACTGGAAAATCTGGCGATTGTGATGTTCATCTTTACATTAACGTCTTGAGCTTAGAAAATCATTTCCATTAGATTAGAGAAAATGTTGTCATAAGAACAGAGAGATATTCAATAAATTAATCTACAATCCTCAAGAAATTCCACCTCTAAAGTCCATTCTTCCATTAAAAGTTTGCTTACCATTTACAATGTTACATTATCATATTTGTGTTAGATTGCTAAATATTCTACTAGTATTACATTTTCGTAAAACACTTTTCAACTTTATCATTAAGTAATTTATTTAATGCAATATAATGAACTTATTTTTTCCAATTTTAATGTAGACAAGTAAAGTACTTCTTTTTTAAAATATTTCTCGTATTTTTATTGACAAGATATTAATTTGTTTCAATAATCTGCGCTATGTAGCTTGATATTATTCTCTTTGAACGTTTGTTCTTCATAGAAATTATTAATATTAATAATTAATAAATTAATTGCCATACTAATAATATATTCAAGAAATATAATCAACGCCATTCTAATGTATCTCCACTAGAACTCAAAAGTATCCTGCAATTTAATTAGAGTATCACAGTTAATAATTATGTGTTAATAAATAATGACGATATTCTGTATTAGTATTATAATATTATGACAGCAAAATTACTTATAAATAACTAATAGATATGGAATCAACTAATTTGATTTGTGGAGTGAAACCAGTTATGATACATTTTTTTAACAAAATTTTTACCATGACGTTATGGAGAGCTTATTTATCCTCAAACTGCATACATATGTAGTCTGTAGTCTGTAGCTGTAGTCATAAATGAAATAGAAAAGTTTTTCCATAAAATATAATTTAATGAATTGAAACTTATAATATAATTTATTTAAGCAATAGTTATTCGAATCTAATACTTCTTATCATATTTCAAATTTTAGGAAACTGTAGTAGACGAAAGGCCTAAGAGATATCTGGAGAACTATAAACAACGTCGCGAGAAAGCCGAAGTACCAAGAGGCTCAACAATGTACCATCGATCCTTCAATAGAATACAGACGACACCAAATTTACAGCACGCAATGAACATTAATCACAGTAACACCAACACCTTTGGTAGTCGAAGCTACGCGCAAGTAAACAACCAATCGCCACCCTTGGACAACCAAAATCAGAACAATAACTGCAACGACATTGCTGACAATTAAGTAGGCGACTGATCTAAGGGTAGAAACCCGGTAAAGAGATGTTAACTGTTCGAAAGATGAAAAATCATTGAAGTTTAGTGACGATGTTGTGGCGGATGAAAGCTAGTGATGGGTTGGTCTATGATCACGAAAAGAGCTGATTTGTTAAGGGCAAGTTTTAATTAGGAAAGTTTTTTTCTTCCTTTTGTTTAATTCTTTACTAGATTATATCTCTTGTGAGGTCTGCTGGGTGTTTCCTTTTCAGTCTTCTTTCCATGTTTGAGGTGTTGATCGTTTTCGCAGCTAGCTGGTTCGAGTTTGTTGCTATTCTTGCCTTATATCTTTCCGCATAACTGCTGATTGCTTGCTTAACCGTTGGTATTGCAAGGTCCCTCCATATATCCTCATTTCTGACATACCAGGGTGCGTATACTATTGTTCTAAGAATGCTAGCTTGTATTGTCTCTATTTTGTTTATATGGTTCATTGCTGCTGTCCCCTATAGTGGTATTCCGTACGTCCATATTTCTTTATGATAGTTTTGATATTTTTAATTTATTTTCTATGCTTAATTTGGATTTTCGACTTGTTAGCCAATGCATTTGTCTCCTCGTTGTCCATCTTTTGTCTATTACTGATTTAGTATGCTGTTTCCAAGTGAGTTGTGTATCTAAATGGAGTCCTAGGTATTTGACCTGTTTTGTTTGTGTTATATGCGTGCCGTTCAATAGGATGTTTGGTAGTATCTTTTTTCGTAGCGTGAATGTAATATGGTTGCATTTATTGGGGTTTGCTTTTATTTGTTTTTCTTGTAGACACTTGCTGGAAGTTTTTTGCTGGAAGTTACCACCTTCCAGCTATCCTCATAGTGGGTTAGTTCGTTGTTCTCATCATTGTTTTGTGTTGTTTCCACGTCTATTTCGTTTATAACTGCATACCCTTTTTCTTCGTTTATTGATTGCATTGGGCTGGTAGAGCTTGTGTCTCTAATTATGTAGAATGTTTTGCCCTTACTTGTAATTTTTATTAGTGGTGTTACGCCGCGCAACACATCTGCATTCCATCCCGCGCGGCGTGACAGCCAACGGTCCACGTGCCGTCCTTCGAACCCTCCACAGGCCTAAGGACCCACCATAAAGTCGAAATTCTAACTGCATTGTTCGCACACATGGTTTAAGTCAATCTGTTTGCCAGTAAGGACTTTCTAATTCCAGAAGTGTTTTCAGTTGGTTTTTTAGAAGGGTCCTTGGGTTTATTATGTGCTCTTAAGAATTACGAAGAAAGCGGAGATATACCTAACGAAAAATCTGAGTTTCCCTGTAAACAATGTCGCCTAGGACCCAAGTTGGTAGGAGGTTTCTTCCTCCTCTCTTCCTTCCTAACATTGGTCCCAACCAATCGACATCGCGGATTATTGCCCTCACTTTACTAACTGAAAATGTAAGCAACGAATCCGCGTTCTTCGTTCAAAGGGCACACCCATACCAAGCTTTCCTCCGTATTCACATTAGAATAAGCTTTAGAGTTTGATCGTCTCTCACGGTGCCTGGAGTTCCTGCATTTCCTACAACTCTCACCGTTCCTGTATCTTTCTGAGTTCCCTCATCATTCATCAAGGTGCCTACACGGCCTAGAGTCTTCTACGGCTCTCACTTATCCAGAACTCCGACAGTTCCCATAACTCTCAAGGGCCTAGAGCGCCTAAAGCTCTCCTTCTCTCATCCAAGACTAACTCTTCCCTCGTTATCTCTGTCTTAATCAACGGCGTTACTACTTTGTGTGATTGTATAAAGTGTTGGAAATATACATTATTATAACTCTGACTCCCAGTGTTATACCGCATTAACCACACCGATTATCCTAACCGAAATACGGGGATCGAACTATTCATGGTGTCGATTATTCTAATCGTAACGGGAATTTACGACTCCCGTTGACGCGTATTCTAACGACCGCGTCTGCCCGCGAAAGCTCGAAAATACAGGTGGAATTTGCATTTTCCACCATTTGGCGATGGGTGATTTCGTTACTGCTTTCTCTTCCATTTGCCGCACTTTCACTGAAGCACTGTTTCACACGTCCTGTTTAGCTCGGCTGCTCGGGCAGAACTCGAATGCTTAAAGTGCTTCATGAAAGTATGTGAACACTTGCCGTAGAAAATTTTTGAAAATTATGGATACGTATATTGTGCCCGTTATTCGAACCTTTTTGAAATTTCATTAATGAAACATAACTACCTGATTATGTTGGTAAAATTTGTAATCAACTCAAAAGTATAATTAGAGGTAATTTATTGCAAGAAATATACTTATTGCTAGTAAAAAATAACGAACAGCGTAAATATTGTAATGAATAATTGACTGTTGGAATACTTGGTTAATCTTTGCAAAGTCTATACTTGTAATAAACATTTTGTAACTTTCTATTTAAATATTTTATCAAAAGATCTTTTTATAAATCGTACCAATATAATCATGACAGTCGTATCCGATTACAATGCCTAAAGAAAATTCAAATGAATAATATATTGTTTTGTGTAATATATTCGTACGAGTTCATATATTTTCGCGAATTATAGCGTATGTATTGTACTTCATGAGCAACAATGTGTGTATTTTATTTCGACGATTCCGCATGAAGAATTTAAATTTGGTAAAAATTACTAACAGATCCGTTATAGGACGTCTCCCAACTATTTATCGTCGAAAGTCTCACCTTTTATTTTTGCCTGATAATGTTTTGGTTTAAGGTTTAATATATTAATTAATTAATAAGATACATAGGTACCTATTATCTCTTGCCCTTGACATTTGCCAATAAATAGAAATCATTAATGGTCACACCGTATTCGTTTATATCTTTCATCTGATGTTAAAAATGTTGCGTCGAACTCTGCTCTGAATATTCTCGAACATATGTATTGGGAATTACTTCTAATAACAATGAGAAAGCCTCTTACCTTTCTGATACGCAATATCGTCGAACAAGTTACTAATTTCTTCAGGCGTGTTCGCGTCCATGTTCATGGGACGCGAATTTTCACCTGCATCTACAATGAAAGCGTTTCCTTGTATATTGTCAACGACAAACACTTCGTCTAATCGCCATTCGGGTAGTACCTACATATATATTACAAATGTACTAGATATGATACAAGAATACGTTTAAAGTATTCGGCGAGAATTTAATGGTGAAAGATATATTAGTTGTTAATTGATGTAGAGATCAGAAACATACGTAGAATGCATAGCTATGTTAATAATCATATAAAATATAAGCAACTGATAATTGAAATTTTGAATGCAACAGAAATTTACTATCGAATTTATAACAATTCTCTTATAACAAATTAATAGAATATAAGGAGAAGACACATTTATTACACTTACCTTATGAGTAATAATATATTGGAAGTACTCTGCAAATCCTTCATTCAACCAAATCCACGTCCACCATTCTGGACTAACAAGATTTCCAAACCACTGATGCGCAAATTCGTGAGCTATAATCATAGTTATACTTTGCTTCGTATAAGTTGTGGTAACACCGTCTTGATAAAGGAAATCGGGCTCCCTGAAATGAAAAGTTTCGATTGAAGTCTGCCATCAAAAATATAATATCTTTTAAATAAATTTTAATATTGTATTAACTGCAGATATATACATGAGATATGACTATTTATTAAATTTATATACTGTCACTGAGATTTGCATTTAGAATTTTCTTAATCTGGAATTTAGGACGAGGCTCTTTATATTTGGGACAGTTTAAAAGAATGTATTTAACGTTAGCCTAGCAATTGTAAACGTTATTCGTTGCTGAATTTGATTACTAAACTAGATATACATATGTATAAACCTTATGTAGACAAAAAGCCATGACATTTGGTTTTCTTAAAAATAAAATTTCTAGTTTTATGAAAGCGCATCATTAAAACTCTACTGGTATGTTATTTGTTTGATTCATCATCCATTCCTAAAAACTCTCATACGCTATGGTTGAAAATTCGATGAGTTCGCCCTTGAAATTTGAACTTTGACCTGCTAAATCGAATTGTGATTTTGATCAACTTTGATTACGTGCTGCAACAATTACATGTAAGTGACGAGGCCCCAATTCTCTATAGCGCCTAGCGGAAAGTCCTCCAGCGATACCTGATCCATTTTTGGTATATAATGGGTGAAATTGATGGCGGTATATTCATTTAAAGCGTCTAGCAATTCTTTACTCTTCTCGAAGGCGTAATGTGTCTGATTCACTGCCTGTGGCTTAGTACACACCCTGAACATACCATCTTCGTTGCATTCATACTTGGAGACTATGAATGCCACTAAATAAGTGGATATCCGAGGAGTTGTTTTGAACTTAGTTGTCTTCATGTCGTTTTTCACTTTTGGTTCTTCAACTGGCAACGGAGGCATGTTCGAAATTGCATGGTAAGATTTCGGATGGGTTATAGAAATGTTGAAGCGTGCCTTGAAAGCAGGCTCATCCCAACAAGGGAACACTAACCGTGCACCTGTTGGCTTGAAAAGAGTCGCAGCCATATATCTGCAAAATGAAAATAAAGTTCTCGAAAATATTGATCGTTCCGAGCAAAAAATGAGCGAGAAAATGCAACAGTTAGTCGTAATTTTTCTTTACGCTTTATTAAGCGAAATGATAGTGTGCAACATTTTCTGCCCAATTAGATTCAAAATGAATAATTTAACTAATTTTAAATAATATTACATAATTACATAACAGCGTTTATTTCTTGTATTGGTTTCTTTTATTTATCATGCTCTTATACTCAATATTTTCAAAATTCTTTTGAATACCAATAAAAAATTATATGAATGAAATTACAAAATGAATAAAAATGAACATATATAAAATGAACAATTTATCTAAGAGATGATTTACGAACTATATAAGAAGGAATCCTTACATTAGATTGCCATTTTTGTCGGTAGATCTGCTCCTGTAAAATCCTGTTACTTCATTGTTCACGACTCCAGAGTAGCTCACAGTAAGCAAGTATTGGTTTCCCTTCTTAAGCTTGTCATCAAGCGTAATAATTAATAATTCATGTACTTCGTCAGATGTAAAACTATTCACCTTAATAGCGGTTTTATTTAAATCGTGCAGGGTAATATTTTTCACAGTTAGGTTCATCATGTTCAGTGTTATTGACTGGGCATCCTGAATTTCAGCTACAATGTAGATCTTCACTTCTCCGGTAAATTTGAAGTCTGTTTCTGATAAATTTGAATTCAAATTCACTGTCAAATCTAGCTCATAAAAATTTGGTTTGGCTTCTACTGGTAGTTTATAGCTTGGTTCGTCGATTTGAGAGCTGATCACGTCTCCAAGTAGAAGATTCGTGAAAATCAGATTAATAAGGAACAGTATCAATATTCTTGCCATTTTGGATCGATTCGGCAAACAAGCGCATCCATTGGATGACCCACAATTCGTTTATTTTCTATTTTGTAAAATATATTATTTATTTATATATTATTATTTCGGCTCGTGAATGTTGATGAAATTTCTTTACTCGATTTTACTTCTAAATCACGCGAAATGTTAATTTGGGCGTATGTAATTAAATACTACACCAGAATCGTCTGCAACCTGCAATAGATTTTCAATGTACATTTGTATCTAACGTTTCAGCTCGGTTGCAAATATTTATGAGATACGAATGAGAAGATAATACCGTAAGAAATATAGATGGAATCGTATACGCGTAATCCATCGAATGATTTAGCGATAAGAAGAAAACTTAATAACTTCCTTAATAGTTCCGATCATTGTGACTTTCATATTTCGAACGATATAGAAATTAATATTTTGGTAACAATTTTTCGAAATCGTCGGAAAATAAGGAATTCATTAATTTAAATGGATTAAAAAGCGCATAAATTAAATATTACGTAAACGCCCAATTTTGGTCTTTAATGCGTAAAATAATATAAAACACGATGAATGGAAAATAAATACTGGCATTTCATCGATATCTCAAATTTTCTAGTGCTGAAGAACTCTAAAATTTAAGAAGACCTCTTTTATTACATCAGAAATATATTTTTTTATATTTAAATCCTTTTTTCTTCATATAATTTTGTAGCGGAACATGAGTCAAAGGACATTTCGAATCATGTTCTGGTTTTGCCTCGGATTGTCGAGTCCGTTAGATTATGAGTAATGTAAAAACAAATAAACTCCGGGCAAAACAATGTCACCGCTACGCGCAACCGTTGAACAACGACAAATTTAAATGTTCCGGCTCTCCTCCAATCAGTATAAAAATACGGACGCAATCTCAAGCGATAATACAAGGATATAAGAGTATAAGGCGATTAGCTGCGAATTATCGAACGGTCTGAATCTAGATTAACGAGTATCTTGTCACGTAAAAAAGAAATTCTCTTGATGATACAAAAGACTTTATTTCTCAAGAGTCCAAGACCCTTGGGTACCACTTACAATGTTCAAGTATCGGCTCACAGTTTAGACTAACTTGATCGTCAATATTCGGGGTTTATATACTATGCAAGGACAACGGAACAGATGGTGGGGTTATTGTTTTTGGAAATTCTTTTCCAGGGTGGCGATGTGTCGCCTAAAGTGACGTCAGTGTAGAAGATTTTGGGGTTACAATCTCCGCGACGAACGATAATGAGATTTATATTGTATCAAGGACTCTGTACACGTATATTTATTCATTTCAAATATACTTGACAAACGGCTACGATTTTATTTTGGCTTTCCTTACTAGTCAATACTTAACACGACCAATCCACCACAATTTTATATGCAAATTATGAATTATGGTCGTTTCTTCATGCCGATTAATTTCCTTGTAGATTGTGGATTTTTATACAAATTCATATTATTATGAACACAAGTAAATGAATAAAATCCAAATAGAAATATGTTTCATCTATTAAAAATTACTGTAATATCGCGGAAAATTGAGGTATACATTTTTCCTCATACTGTTTATAATTTATAATTTATTTACAATAAAGAAACTAAACAGATATTAATTAGGCAGAAAACAATGATGGTTTAACTTGAACTGAACGTAACAACCTTATTTTACTTCAACCACTCTCGCAACTCGACAACGCAAACAACTCAGTCTCCCAACAACGCTAGCAACTCTACTCTTCGGCTTCCCGACTAGCTTTGACCTCTCGGTCAACACTCTTTGAACCCAAATCGACCCCCTCCATTAGCGTTATTTTTTCTTTTCTTTAATCTTATCATGCCAACGCCCCGCAAGAACTAGGTGACCTTAGTGACATAGTCTTTTTTCCCTATGTAAACTAACATTGTTTGGAGGATAGACGACATTGTTTTGATCGATCAATAATCAGGCTTTTTTTACGATACTACATTACAACCAGTGCTCCGTTTTAGATATTTTATATTTTTTTGTATTGATACACGTCGGAGATGAAAGGACACCGAACCCTTCCCTTTGGAACTTTGGGAAAATCTCCTAACATTGTAATCTAGATTCTAATAATAGCCGCAATTAAGCAATTGTCGTTATTCAATCCAATAGTGTTTTTTTCTTATTTATTTCTTTTTATTCGCAATTTGTTCAATTTGGACATTTGGAAGAATTAACTGTTTGATTAACATGTGGCTGACTACCCCCAGCGGGGTACCATCCGCGCGTTTACTAGATTATATCCTTTGTGAGATCTGCTAGGTGTTTCCTTTTCAGTCTTCTTTCCATGTTTGAGGTGTTGATCGTTTCCGCAGCTAGCCGGTTCGGGTTTGTTGTTATTCTTGCCATATATCTTTCCGCATAACTGCTGATTGCTTGCTTGACCGTCGGTATTCCCAGGTCCCTCTGTATATCCTCCTTTCTGACATACCAGGGTGCGTTTATTATTGTTCAAAGAATTCTAGCTTGTATTATCTCGATTTTATTTATATGGTCCATTGCTGCTGTAACCTATAGTGGTATTCCGTACGTCCAGATTGGTTTTATGATCGCTTTATATATTTTTAATTTATTTTCTATGCTTAATTTGGATTTTCGGCTTGTTAGCCAATGCATTTGTCTCCTTGTTTTCTGTATTTTTTCTACTATTGATTTGATATGTAGTTTCCATGTGAGTTGTGTATCTAAGTGAAGTCCTAGGTATTTGACATGCTTTGTTTGTCTTATATGCGTGCCGTTCAATAGGATGTTTGGTGGTATCTTTTTTCGTAGCGTGAATGTAATATGGTTGCATTTATTGGGGTTTGCTTTTATTTGTTTTTCTTGTAGCCAATTTTCTATTTTTATGATATGTTCTTGTAGTATTTTGACTGCCGTTTCTGGGTTAGTATGCCTGACTAGTATAGCTGTGTCGTCCGCGAATGTCAATACTGTGCTGTTGGTAGTTGTTGGTATGTTCGCCGTGTATAATGTGTATAGTATTGGGCCTAGGACGCTTCCTTGTGGTACCCCGGCCTTGATGTCTTTAACTTGAGAATGTGTGTCCTTGATTTTTATTGCGAAGGTTCTGCTGCTTAGGTAGGATTTTATTAATTGGTGTACTTTCTCCGGGAATTGTTTCCTAATTGTTTGTGGTAGACTTTCATGGTTAATTTTATCGAATGCTTTCTCTATGTCTATGAAGAGGGCTGTGCAGTATTCCTTGTTTTCTAGTGCTACTATTATTTCGTTTATAAGCCTGTGCATTTGCTGTATCGTGGAGTGTTTGGTTCTGAAACCAAATTGGTGATCCGGTATTAGTTTTTTGGTCTCTATTATTGTTTTTATCCGGCAATATATTATTTTTTCCAGTATTTTGGAAAATACTGGAAGCAGTGATATTGGTCTGTAAGATGCAGTTTGGTGCGGGTCTTTGCCTGGTTTATGTAACATTTTGATCTGTGCTAATTTCCATGGTTTGGGGAAGTATTGAATTCTTAGAATTGCATTGAATATTACTGTTATTAGTCTTATTGCTTTTGGCGGAAGGTTTTTTAAGATTTTACCATTAATTAGGTCGATTCCTGGCGCTTTGTTGTTTTTTGTTTTATCAATTATGTTTCTAATTTCTTGTGCCGATGTTTTAGGTATGGTGTATTCCTTGTCGGCTGTGGTAGCAGTGGTTTGTGGATCCTCCTCCGTATGACTTTTGAGGTTGCTGTTGTTGGTAATGTGTGGTGTGAATGTGTTGTAGAGGTGGTTGGAGAATTCTTCAGCTTGTTCTTCGTTGCTTCTTGCCCATGTGTTATCTGCTTTTCTGATTGCCGGGACGGGTATTATTGGCTTCCTTATTTTTTTCGTGGCTTTCCATAGTGAATAGTTGGTGTTCTCGTGTGTGGAGAGTGTCCCTATGAACTTTGAGAATTCGTTATCGTTGTGCTCCTTTATTTTGTTTTTTATTTCCTTTGCAAGTTTGTTTAAGTGTTTTTTGTTTTCTCGGGTTCTGTACTTTTGCCATTTTGCTTTTGCTTTTCTTTTTTCTTTGATTTTGTCGAGTATTTCTTGCGGGATTGTTATTGTTTGTCTGCTGGTTGGTTCGGGAGTAGTGGTTGTCCTTGCTGCTTCCTGAATAGTTGCTGTCAATGTTGCTACTGCCTGTTCTATGTGTTCAGGAGTTTTTAACGGGATGTTGCAGTTTATTTTGCTTTCTATTATTTCTTTGAAAGTTTGCCAATTGGTGGTTTTATTGTATAGTGTTTCTGGTTTGCTATAGTGAATTGGTTTGTTTCTGTATTCAATTATTATGGGTGTATGATCGGAGCTGAGCTCGAGGTTGGGTGTTATTTTTAGTTTATTTGTGTTTAGTCCCCTTGTAACTGCAAAGTCCAGAAGATCTGGTTTTTTGTTCAGGTCAGTCGGCCAATGTGTCGGTGTTCCTGTGGATAATATATTGAGGTTATTATTTCTAATGTATTTTTCTAGTGTTCTACCTCGAGGTGTAATGTTTCTTGATCCCCAGAGCGTGTGCTTTGAGTTGTAGTCTCCCGCTGCGATGTACTTGTCCCCTAGGTCATGGAAGTATTCTTCCCACATTTGTGTTGTTATTTTGTGTCGCGGAGGCACGTATACTGCTGACAACTGGAAGTGGTTGCTGCTAGTTTGAACTGTAACAGTGGTTGCTTGTAAATATTCTTTGTTAACTTGGCTGTGTATATAATATTTGATATCGTTTCTGACTATCACTGCTGTCCCTCCGTGACCTTTTCCTGTGGGGTGTTTGGTATCATATATGGTGTAGTATGGTATTTTCAAGTAGCTTTTTGTAGTGAAGTGTGTTTCTGAGACAAGTAGTATGTCTATATTGTTATTGTATATGAATGTTTTAATTTCGAGGGCCCGTTGTTGCAGGCCGTTTGAGTTCCAGGCTGCTATTTTTAGAGTGTCCATTTTTATTTTTTGCTTAGCACGTTTGTAAGTAGTTGTAGCATGACTGTGATTTTTTGGGTTTGCTGTCTGAGTACTGCGTTTTGTTCGCTTATCATTCTGGTTAGCATTTCGGTTTTCTTTATGGATTGTTTGAGCAGTTCTTTGATTTCTGCAGTGTCATTGTTACTATTGCTGTGGTATTGGTTGTCTGTATGTTTCGATTGGCTGGTTACTTGAGCGTAGCTTAGACTACCAATGGTGTTGGTGCTGATGGGTTTGGAGTTTGTTGCTTGCTCTGTATTTGGTATAATTTCGGGTTTCGTGCTGTCCTGTTGGGCTTGTGTGTTAGTGATAGTCCTGCTTCGTAGGGGCGGGAACAGTTTGCGTTGTAATTGTTTCCTAGCTTCGCAACCTTTGTAACTGGCTGGGTGTTTTCCGTTGCAGTTGTAGCAATTAACCTGCTCTATTTTTCCCGTGGATGGGCAGTGTATCGTAAGATGATTTTTTGCGCATTTAACGCATGCCGGGGTTCTGTTACAATAGTTTTTAGTGTGTCCGTATTGTTGGCACATTATGCATTGCGGGATTTCTTTTTTATGTCTAGGTGGCTCCACTTTTACTATTGTGTTTAGTAATTTTTCTATATCGTATATTTCTTTGTTGTTGTTCCTAGGTTCTAATTCAACTAGGAATAGCGGTAACGGTTGTTTGGTATCGTATTTGTTAATGTTATTAATTGTCCTTACCTGGTGTCCGATTTTTTCCAGTTCTTCACTTATTTTTCCGGTATTTGTTTTTGGGTGTAGTCCCCTGATTACTGCTTTGTAGCTTTTGTCAGTTTTGAGTTGGAAAGTGTGATACGATGCGTTTTTTTCCTTTAGTGATCTTGTCACTTTTCTGAATATTTCTGGGGTGTTGGTTTGCACTTTCGCCTGGTCTATTTTTATCTGTTTGATGACATAGTTGTCTTTCCCTGCGGTGTTGTTTAGTAGTTCTATGAGGGGGTCAATTATTTTCGCATCAATGTATATCGGTGGTGGTTTGGGGATGCGGTTTGTCGGACTTTCCGTTGGGTCCGTTGCTGCCTCTTCTGTCAGTGCGCTGAATGGATTATGCAGCTTGATATCTTGTAGCCATTGTTTTTTTTCAAATGTATCAATTTTCCTCGCGCTTGCGAGCGGGGTTACCTTCCGTTTTTTGCTGGAGGTTGCCACCGTCCAGCTTTCTTCCTGGTGTATTGGTATGTTTTGCTCCCCGTCGAATTGTGTTGTTTCCATAATATCGTCTTCTTTCTCTACATATGTAGAGTCTGTAGCTTTATTTATGAAATATGTTTCATTGGAATTAACTATTTTTATTGGTGGAATCTGCATGATTCCACGTTTTGTCGATTTTTGGCGTTTACTTTGTCCCTTTCTCTTCCCTCTTGCCGCACTATCACTGGAGCACTGTTTCGCACGTCCGTTTAGGTCGCCTGCCCAGGCGGAACTGTTAGACATCCCATCATAGTTCTCTTCTGCAGCATCATCGTGACGGAAAGTTTTTCTCTCGTGAGATCTTGTTAGCGAGATACATAGCGTCTTTACGCTCGGTGGATATTCTATGTTTTTACAAAGTATTCAGTAATACTTGTACCGTAGACAATTAAGTGGAGTACAACTTAGACTTTGAAAGAAAGCGCATTTGGTTATCCCATTGACCGCGGATTCGTTATTGAACCTAAGATCATTGTCATTAGCATCTCGAGTATCTAATTATCGTGGTTACTTGTCAAATTCTGTAATAATCATATTTGCGCTAGTAAATATCTTCTCTATTGTATAACAACAATGTCTAATCCAAATGAAGATTCGCTTCACGCCCCTAACCTTAATCATAATGTGTACCCGACATATACATACACTTAGGTCACAATCACTGATTTCGTAAAATCGCTTTGTTTCTTCTTACTTTTCGTTAATTACTTTATCAATGAAAACTATAAAGAATATTTAATATGCTTAACCGACATTTTATTTTCTATGTTTTTTATTTTATTATTGTAGTATATTATTGGTTCATGATAAAGTAATCTACATTGAAATTAACCATTCATGGAGTACTTAGTTCTAAATCTGAATTAATCATATTATGAAAAATACATTTCCTTTTATTTTAAGGACAACATTTACAGCAAAAGTAATCTATCAATGTGTGTGCTGGTATCTGAATTGGAAAGCAACGTTTACGCATCAAAATCGACTTATCTACAAAACGGAATCTTATCTAAATAACATTCATCATCTTCTATTTATTCCTGATAACTCTACAATTTTTATAGACATATTAGTCTCAATTTTACACGTTTCATTTCACGAACAATTTCTTAGCTTTTATGTTTGAAAAGTACGCTTAAAAATTAATATTGCATTAATATTTGTAATTTTCTAGATTTCTTAAAGTTTCAAAAAGTAAACCGGTCTTCTTAAAATAGAAAGACAGTCTACAGATAAAAATGCAATGACAGAGATAACATATTTTTATATCATACTATAATTGAGAACATTATAATAATTATCGTCAAATCACTTAAATTAAAATGTATTAAATATTTCATTATCAAAGCAGAGGTTCGTTATCGTACATTGCTTCGGTACGAATAATCTAATGAAATGACATTTTAAAGTACTGAATAATGAGGAAGGAGTAGGACGGAAATAAAGAAAAATAATTCGTACAAGTTTGATTCCTACAATAGATCATGTAGAGTAAATAATAAAATAAATATGTTTATTTGAATTAACTACCAAGTTTCAACATCTTAAAATTCAACATTGGACTTTGCCCAAAATAATCAAACTTGTCGTAGATAGAAACGTAAACAAAAGGTAAATAATGAGATATAAAGCAGGTAAATAAAGATAATTCGAAAACAAAAGTGATGGATATTATACAAGTAAGTATTAGCATCGATATTATTTTATGGCATATTTGATGCAAAAATATGAATAAAATAGTTTAAGGATTAAGGGAACTTTAAACATTTTTTCCCGAGAGAACGGATCATTTGCAACCAATGGTTTCTTTGAGACTTTTGCTCCAATGATGAGTACTGTACGATAATAACAGAAAGAATCGATCTCGAAATCATGCTCAAGGTCAATTTTGCGGTTCACTTTTTAAACAGATTTTCACCGAACTGCAGGTGTAGAATCACTTCCTAGAGCCATGCATAATTTTTTGACACCCTGTATTTATGTACTAGACCACCAACAACAAATCAAATAGTCTGTTACGTCGCGCGAAAAGGTCCGCACGACGTACTTCATTGTCTGACCGTCAAGGCCCAAGCATCGTTAGATAAACCCTCAATAAACCTAAGGCCCCACCATAAACCGAGTCTTATTAGTTGGCAGGAATCTTTAATCCGACAAGTATTTTCGGTTTATTACTGGTACTTAAAAAGTCCTTAGGTCTGTTGTTCATTCTTCCAAATTACGGAGAAGGAAGTAGTTACCTAATGGGAAAAACGAAATAATTGCCTAGCGGAAAATCTGAGTTTTCCCATAAACAATATCGCCTAGGACCCACGTTGGTAGGAGGCTTCTTCCTCCTATCTTCCTTCACAACATTGGTCATAACCAATCGGCATCGCGGATCATTGCCCTCGCTTTCCCAACTAAAAATGTAAGCAACGAATCCGCGTTCTTCGTTCAAAGGGCACACCCATACCGAGCTTCCTTCCATCAGAATAAACTTCAGAGTTCCTTCATCTCTCACGGTGCCTAGAGTTCCTGCAGTCCCTATAGCTCTCACCGTTCCTACATATCCGAGAGTTTTCCTACAGCTCTCAAAGTGGCTATAAGGCCTAGAGTCTCCTATGGCTCTCACGGTATCCAGAAGTACGACAGCTCCTACAGCTCTCACGGGTCTAGAGCTCCTATAGCTCTCACCCTCTCATCTAAGAATAATCCTTCTCTTCGTTATTTGTATCTTAATCAACGGCGTTACTACTTTGTGTGATTATATAAATTGTTGGAAATATATATTTTTATAACTCTGTGAATCCCAGTGTTATGCCACAACAACTACCTCTATTATCCTAACCGAAATAAGGCGATCGGACTATTCGTGGTGTCGATTATTTTAATAGTGACGGGAATTTACGACTCCCGTTGACGCGTATTCTAACAATCGCGTCTCTCCGCGATAGCTCGAAAATACAATATGATAATATATAGTAATATATATTGTATAGACATGTAGGATTTCTAAATGCTAAGGAATTCAATTGTAAACTTGAAATCCCGCAGGGAGGGCTCGCCTTGCGAGCCTATGGGGGCTGGCAAACCCACGTTCCCGCAGCCAGAGGGACCGTCGGGACAAGCGTCCCGCTTACGTGAGTCCCTATGTACACCGCAGGGAAGGTTGCCGGTGGAGAGAGGCGGCCACACTCTCTCCAAGGGGCCTTGGGTAGTAGCGCACCCACGATCCTGATGCCAAGGATGGGACCGTCGGGGAAAGTTCAGGGTTTGTAGGCGCCCTGTAATCCCCGCTTACGTGAGTCCCATCTGGAACTGCCGAGCTCGGTTAGCAGGACGCCGGGCCGGTAGTGACGTGGCCGTACATCCACACGATAGTCCCACCAACGACTTAGGTTGGTACCACGGGCGGGTCGAGTTACAGCCCGGAGGGAGTAGCGACCCCTCTGCTCGGCCAAATAATGGGTATGGACTCGTGGTGGCAGTGGTTGATGGCCAAGATGCTGGCAAGAGGGCCGAATTAAGGTGTTCTCCCACCGAATGGCCTTCGGCGTGTGAGCAACGTCCCACCTGCTCCGGTACCGTCCCGGTAGACGGAAGGGCTTAGAAAGGGCCCCGTTCGACCTGAGACGAGCGACAGCCCCTGCAGGCCTAGCTAATCCAGGAAGCAAGGCACTGTGTGTCTTGCACGACGGTTGAGCGTTTACCCAACCCCAAGTGGTCCAGGGGACCCGGGTGCTGTATGGATCTTTATCTGCGGAAAGTACCCGTCACCAAAAAGACCACTAAATGTAAATATAATATAAACTTGAAAACTTTCTTTGAAGATTACGTTATTAAATTAGAAATAATATTTACCTTGTCATTGTTATTTCATTGTTGGCCCAAGAGTTAAAATAAGACAAGGCTCGAGATTTGCAGTTTGCTATGTTTACCTGGCATGCCCACTTGCGAATGTGTGATCTGAACAACAAGGTGACGTCGTCATCATTCTCCTTATCCTCAAATCCAAGTTTATTGTATATCGGTATTAAAAGCGAGCTTAGATATCGCTGTAATGTAATAGGAATAAAAGTAATGTTACGTCGCGTGAAAAGGTCCGCGCGACGACCTTTATTGTCTGACTGTCAAGGCCCAAGCATCGTTAGAGAAACCCTCAATAAACCTAAGGCCCCACCATAAACCGAGTCTCATTAGCTTGCAGGAACCTTGAATCCTGCAAGTATTTTCGGTTTATGGCTGGTACTTAAAAAAGTCCTGAGGTCTATTGAACATTCTTAAAGATTACGGAGAAAGCTGGTAGTTATGACGGGAAAAACTGGTAATTATATGGTAGGGAAAACAGGCATTTATATAATAGAAATGTCCGGATTTTCCCACGAGTCATGCCGGTATGGTGCTTACATCTCCCATCTTCAATCGTTAACGTCTTAGCCAATGAGTAGCGCGGATCCTTGTCCTCACTTTCCTAACGAAAAGTATGAAGAACAAATCAGCTTCCTTCGTTCAAATGGGACGCCCATACCGAGCTTTCCTCCGTAATCACATCAGAACGTACATCAGATTTTCTATGGTTCCGACGAAGAGTTCCTATGGTTCCGACGGAGATTTCATACATTTCTTACGGCTCTCAGAGTTCCCACGGCTCTCACGGTGCCTAGAGTCCCCCTAGCTCTCACAGTGCCTACAGTTCCTACTGCTCTTACGGCTCCTGTTGCTCCTTTGCTACTACTGCTACTACTGCTTCTGCGCCACCAAGAGGGTCAACTCTACTGGTTCGCATCCCCAAAGGGCAACCACGCAAAGGAGTCCAGCCAGTTCAGTTCAGTTCCAGTCCAGTCAGTTCATCCAGTCAGTTCAAGTCACTCAATCAAGTCAGACGGTCGCAGTCAAGCAGTCGACATCTCCTCATTCGGTCATTCGGTTGATTCTGTTGATTCGATTCAGTCAAAGTCGGAGTTGTTGGAATATATATAATTTATAACACTGTTAATCACGGAGTTATATCATTTAAACCACCCCTATTGTCTTAACGGAAATCAGGGGATCGATCTACTCGCGGCGTCGATTACTATAATCGTAACGGGAATTTACGACTCCCGTTGACGTGTTTCCTCGCGATTGCGTCTCCCCGCGACTGGTCGAATTTACAAGTAATTTATACAATATGATAATTATAATAATATATTAATTATAATTTATATACTTTGAACGTGGCATAATCTTATTTTATATAAATTTTTATTACATAAAGTATTTACATTTTTACATTCTTACCGATTTTAAGGTGTATAGCGTATTTTACAGCTGATAGTTGAGATTACAGAAATGTCGAATCGTAAAGATTAATAAAGGAGAAGTGTTAGTGTTCCACAAGAAATATTCTTATACGTAATGTTTATATACATACATATGTAATTTCAAAATGGAAAAATTTTATCATATTTGTTCATATCTTTTGTATGTATCATCTTTTTTCCAGAACTATGTTGGTTAATGTCAATGATTTTTGTATTGATGCTATGTGTAATACATCTTTTGTATACTCATATGTAGATCTCGGCCATTTGATTTTAATTTTTACAAATTTAAAATAAAGAATAAGAGACGATATATATTATTTATGGTATGAAAAATAATAAGGTCTATAATAACTAAGAACTTTCAAGGAGAGCGCGTTGAATCAAAACGTATTAACAAACCGTTCCGCGAGTTCTATACATTCAGTCAATTGTCGAAGTGATTTTATAATAATAGATGGTTCTGAAACTAAAATGTTAGTGATTAATGATCGGCGAATGGTTGAAAGTAATACATTGTACTAGATACATTGCACCTCAGCATAGGAAAATTATGAAATGGTTTTTGACTACGGAAATCAATTACCTATAGTTCCTACCACTGTTCCTTTTCAATGTCCAACAGTCAATCTCTTCAGTTGCAAAAGTGATGTTCTAAGTGACTGCTTTTCAAGAAAAGATCAAGCTATAGTTATCGAGGCCAAAGATGGAATTCATATCAAAGACTATGCATTTGTAATTGACAAAATTACAAATCCAAGAAATATACGTTTTATTTGAGGAATTTCTAGCGGTGGAATTTGCGTTTTTCTTGCTACTGGGGAATTAGCCAAATAAATTACCAACAACTACAATGCGATATAAATAAATTGTTCCAATCTTCAAGCCTGATTTCGTTAGACAGATACAAGAGAATCATACTGTTCAATGTCTATTCAATGATTTCACATGCATTGCTAGAAAACATCAGTGGCGTTCTTAATAGCAGGCGTGATTGAGGAAGATTTTCCACACATAAGCAGTAATTAGATTTTACATATAACTATACATTTACATATAACTAAGAAGTAATCAAAATAGAATACGAAAATACCACTTACTGGATTTATCCAATCTCCAAAGCACTTAAATATTTTTTATGCGAACAAATGTGGCATTTAGCAAAAGCTACAATGAAACCAAAATACAGAAAATACAATTAATGAAGTCCTCGAAACTGATATTAGTTGAAATAAATCAAAATCCATCAAACGAACTAAAATTGATAAGGCTGAAGGCTCCAATAGCCTCTCTGGCATCGACATCAACGGTACAATCATGAATCAGGATATATTGAGCAGATCAAAAACATAAAAACAATCAAACAACCTAAGAAGAAAGCAATTAGAAAAAATCCAGAAAGGAGTATATTACTCCTGTAGTAAGTATTGTATGCAGTGTAGCAGTACTATTATTTATTATTTATAGCGCCATTGTTATTACAAAATTTCATACACATTTGGACGACTTTTGGATATGCACCTTTGTTACGGTGCAGCAGACGGCAATAGTACAAAAGCGCAACGGGGATTATATGGGGAAGAATATCCTAATAGAACTATACTGTGTAAAGATATTTTGCAAAATAACCTAACGATTGCGGCATACAAGTACATTGAATCCTGCGAAATCTGGCAGTCGAATTCTGCCGATCCGGATCTGGGAGATAGAATACTGCATCGTATTCAAGAAAATCTCAGGTTAAGTATAAGCATTATTGCTGTTGAAGAAGATATCAGCAACAACCCCCTCATGTTCTGTATTGAAAGGGAAAAATCCACACCTGCATAGCTTTCAGAAAGTTCAGAAGTTAAAAATAATTTTTCTTAGAAGAAAAGAATTTCGTAAATGAATGAGTCGGAAAATCGAAAGCAACTTCAATTTCTCCGCCAGGATATTATTTACCGATGTGGAAACATTTTATAAATATGGAATAACAAATATACGTAATGAACATTTCTGGGAACGTGAAAATCCTCACCCATTAAGAGATGATTCATGTAGAATGGTACACCGCCATATTTTACCAACGCAGTGCATGAGCACTTGACTAACTGTTTTAGAAATTTTTTTTTATTTATTAGAATATTTCCAATCAATTCTCGTTGAGAATTTTCAGTAACTTAATTTGGCGTGATACAATGACATGGATTATAATAGTTTTATATTGTTGGTTCTAGTAGAAACTAAGGATTTAATCTAGGGGGTATTTTCTTTTTAGTCTGCGGATCTGGTCCGTCGTGTCCAGTAGTTGGGTGACTAGTGGGTTGTGGTGGTTGTTGACTCTTGTGTTATATCTGCTTCTGGACTTGTGTATTTCAACTTTGACTGTAGGTATCTTGAGGTCACGATGGATTGTTTCGTTGGTAACATACCAGGGTGCATTTAATAGAAATCTTAGCGTTTTCGATTGGAAGCGTTGGAGTATTTCAATGTTGGAATTACTTGCTGTTCCCCATAGTTGGATTCCGTAGGTCCAGACAAGTTCTATTACGGCCTTGTAGAAGGGTTATTTTGTTCTGTATGTTTAGTTTGGAGCGTCGGCCCGTGAGCCAATAGAATTTTCTTAGTTTTTCCTTTAGTTGCTTTGTTTTTTCTGAGATATGTTTTCTCAAAGTTAGCCTCCTGTCCAGGGTCATGCCCAGGTATCTTACGGAGTTCTTGCTTGGGATTATTGTGTTGTTAATGGTGACCTGTCAGTTCGTTCGTGAGTGCCGAGGCGTGCAGACGTGTGTCCAGTGCCCGGCAAAGTCCACAAAGCAGCAGTGACCATCCAGTTGCTGCTGAGTGCCGTGACGTGCAGACGTGTGTCCAGTGCCCTGTGAAGTTCACAAAACTCCACGTGACGCCCATCTGTCGAAAGCGAATCCAACTAACCTAGCCAGGGTTAACAGCCTCTCGACTAGTTCTTTCACACTGAATTAACTAGCTCGATGATGGCTCTATCATTTCCAACAGGCTCCCCGGAGCTAAATTATCACACCGCCATTTTTCCTCCCCCGTGGCAAGAGGGCAACACATCCATCCTGGTAAACGACCAGCACACGAAAAAACGGAAGCTCGAACCGACCAAGACAAACGTAAACAAGAATCAAACCAAACCATCAGCCAGCCAAGTGACCACCTACAATAGATTCTCAATACTGGAGTCCACGGAAGACTCCATGATTACAACCGAAAAGGTAAACAATCTCCATACTCAAAGAATTCCCCCTCCCCCACCGATATTCATAAACGACGTAATCGACATTCAGTCAATGATTAAGACTATCGAAAAAGAAATCAGCAAAGAGGACTACAAACTAAAGATTAACAACAACCACGTGAAAATACTGCCGACCCACCCAGACGCCTATAGAAAGTTAACCAAGCTATTAAAAACATTAAACGCTAAATTCCACACATACCAGCTCAAACAAGAAAGACCATTTCGAGTGGTGCTACGCAACATCCATCACTCAGTCGATCTAGACGAACTAAAGTGCGAACTGTCAAACCACGGCCACGAAGTAACTAATATCAGCAACATTAAGCACAGAATCACAAAAAACCCACTATCCTTATTCTTTATAGACTTAAAACAAAAAACAAACAACAAAGAAATCTACAATATCAATCGGCTGATGAACTCCATAGTTAAGTTCGAGCCACCTCTTGTAAAGAAAGAAACAATACAATGCAAAAGGTGCCAAAGGTACGGCCACACGCAGAAATACTGCAATCACAACTTCCGGTGCGTAAAATGTGCAGGTAATCACCCCACTGACCAATGCACTAAATCCCCGGAAACCCCCGCCAAGTGTATCCACTGTCAAGGAGAGCATCCTGCAAACTACAAAGGATGCTCAGCCTACAAATCGCTACATAATATAAGGTATCCAAAACTGAGACCCAAGGACATAAACATACAAGAACCTAAACCCCAAAAACTCACCTCACCAACAGTATCCTATGCGCAAGCAACGCAAGGAAACGTATACAACTCGAAAACACACAGTGTACACACAGAAAATAGAATTCCCACCCCACAAAGCACAGACAACTTTACCAGACTCGAAAAACTTATCGAGAAGCAAACTGAGCAAATTAACAACTTGCTGTCACTACTCACACTCTTTATGGACAAATTCATAAACACAGAAGCAAAATAAAACCAATGCGAATAGCTCTGTGGAACGCCAACGGTCTAGCTCAGCACAAATCTGAGCTAGAACTATTCTTAAAACAACAGCAAATCGATGTGATACTCATATCCGAAACCCATTTCACCGACAAAAACTACCTCAAAATACACGGCTACAACTTCTACCACACCCAACACCCCAGCGGAAAGGCTCACGGCGGCACCGGAATCATAATCAAGTCAATCATCAAGCACCACGAACTTCCACCATTCCAGAAAGACTACCTCCAAGCAACAAACGTAGCAATAGAAGACTGTCATGGTACAATCACCACCTCAGCTGTGTACTGCCCTCCCAGACACTCCATCGCCAAAGAAGACTTCGACCACTTCCTGGACACCCTGGGCAACAGATGCATAGCCGGAGGAGACTACAACGCTAAACACACCCAATGGGGTAGCAGACTGGTTACAGTAAGAGGCAAAAACCTCCTCAACAGCATAATATCCAACAACCTCAACTACCTTACCACATACGAACCCACACACTGGCCCACCGACACAAACAAAATACCCGATCTCCTTGATTTCTTTATAATTAAAAATATCTCGCCAAGACACGTCCAAATCAATTCCTCGGCTGATCTCTCCTCTGATCATTCCCCCGTGATAGTAACAGTCAGTTCAACTATCATCGAAAATACACCTAATGGCTCCATTCATAACCAACACACCAACTGGCAGCTCTTTAGAGAAGTCTTTACCCACACAACTTCAGCCTCAACCTCACTAAAAACCAATGACGAAATCGAAGCAGCCACGGAATACCTAAATGCGAGCATAATAAACGCTATCCGCGTCTCCACACCGGCAAAAACGTCCATCAGCAACCACGAATACCCCCAGTACATATTAAAAAAAATAGCAGAAAAACGTAGACTAAGAAGGATATGGCAGACCCATAGAACACCGGAGGACAAACGCAAACTAAACAACGCAACTAGAAAACTATCCAAAACCATAAAGAACTACAATAATGACCGTTTTCACAAATATCTCGCCAGCCTGTCCCCCACAGCCGACTCAAACTACTCACTATGGAAAGCCTCCAGGAAACTCACGCGCCCCCCACAAATAATACCTCCAATCCGCCGCCCGCAGGGTGGATGGGCGCGTAGCCCTATAGAAAAAGCCAACCTATTTGCCAAACACTTGACTGAAGTATTCGAACCCCATTCCTCCATAGCTGCAGCGGACGTCACCGAATACCTGCACACTCCCTTCCAAATGTCCCCTCCTATCCAACCCTTCACTTCTGCAGAGATCATAGAAGCAATCAGTCGCCTAAACCCCAAGAAAGCAGCAGGTCACGACCTAATAGGAAATAAAGCAATCAAGGAACTCCCCATAAAAGGGATTGCACTCATCGCATCAATCTTTAACGCCATCCTCCGCCTTGAACACTTTCCTAAGGCGTGGAAAATCTCACTAATCACCCTCATCCCCAAACCCGGTAAACCAATATATGAAGCCAGCTCCTATCGCCCAATCAGTCTCTTACCTACCCTGTCTAAACTATTCGAGAGGCTGCTCACGAATCGTCTCCTTCCACTCCTAGAGGAATTGAAAACTCTCCCAGATCACCAATTCGGCTTCCGAAAACAACACTCAACAGTAGAGCAAATCCACCGCATAACCCACATGATCAGCCAATCCCTTGAAAAGAAAAAATACTGCTCAGCCGTATTCCTAGACATCCAACAGGCATTCGATAAAGTATGGCATGAAGGGCTACTCTACAAGCTTAAAAAAATCCTACCCCACCCATACTACTCCATCTTAAAATCCTACCTAACCAACAGACAATTCATAGTGAAATGTCTAGGCGCCACTTCCGCAACATTCCCAATAGAATCCGGCATACCGCAAGGTAGTGTCCTCGGACCCCCACTATTCTCCATCTACACTGCCGACTTACCCGTACCAAACGAGGTAACAATAGCAACATTTGCCGACGACACAGCACTATTAGCTACCCACGCAGACCCGGCAATTGCCTCATCCACTCTCCAGCGAAGTCTCGACTCCATGGAAATGTGGTTCCAAAAATGGGGTTTTAAAATAAACGAAAAAAAATCCTCCCATGTAACCTTCACGCTCCGAAAACAAACCTGCCCCCAGGTCACCATTAACAACACAATAATCCCAAGCAAGGACTCCGTAAGATACCTGGGCATGACCCTGGACAGGAGGCTAACCTGGAAAAAACATATCTCGGAAAAAACAAAGCAACTAAAGGAAAAACTAAGAAAATTCTATTGGCTCACGGGCCGACGCTCCAAACTAAACATACAGAACAAAATAACCCTCTACAAGGCTGTAATAAAACCTGTCTGGACCTACGGAATCCAACTATGGGGAACAGCAAGTAACTCCAACATTGAAATACTCCAACGCTTCCAATCGAAAACGCTAAGATCCCTATTAAATGCACCCTGGTATGTTACCAACGAAACAATCCACCGAGACCTCAAGATACCTACAGTCAAAGATGAAATACACAAGTCCAGAAGCAGATATAACACAAGAGTCAACAACCACCACAACCCACTAGTCACCCAACAACTGGACACGACGGACCAGATCCGCAGACTAAAAAGAAAATACCCACTAGATTAAATCTTTAGTCCTACTAGAATCAACAATATAAAGCTATTATAATCCATGTCATTGTATCACGCCAAATTAAGTTACTGAAAATTCTCAACGAGAATTGATTGTAAATATTCTAATAAATAAAAAAAAAAAAAAAAAAAAAAATGGTGACCTGGGGGCAGGTTTGTTTTCGGAGCGTGAAGGCTACATGTGAGGATTTTTTTTCGTTGATTTTGAAGCCCCATTTTTGGAACCACTTTTCCATAGAGTCGAGACTTCGCTGTAGAGTGGATGAGGCAATTGTCGGGTTTGCGTGGGTAGCTAATAGTGCTGTGTCGTCGGCAAATGTTGCTATTGTTACCTCGTTTGATATAGGTAAGTCGGCAGTGTAGATGGAGAACAGTAGGGGTCCGAGGACACTACCTTGGGGTATGCCGGATTCTATTGGGAATGTTGCGGAAGTGGCGTCTAGGCATTTAACTATGAATTGTCTGTTGGTTAGGTAGGATTTTAAGATGGAGTAGTATGGGTGGGGTAGGATCTTTTTGATCTTGTAGAGTAGCCCTTCATGCCATACTTTGTCGAATGCCTGTTGGATGTCTAGGAATACCGCTGAGCAGTATTTTTTCTTTTCGAGTGTTTGGCTGATCATGTGGGTTATGCGGTGGATATGCTCTACTGTTGAGTGTTGTTTTCGGAAGCCGAATTGGTGATCTGGGAGTGTTTTCAATTCTTCTAGGAGTGGAAGGACACGATTTGTCAGCATCCACTCGAATAGTTTAGACAGGGTAGGTAAAAGACTGATTGGGCAATAGGAGCTGGTTTCATATATTGGTTTACCGGGTTTGGGGATGAGGGTGATCAGTGAGATTTTCCACGCCTTAGGAAAGTGTTCAAGGCAGAGGATAGCGTTAAAGATTGATGCGATGAGTGCAACCCCTTTTATGGGAAGTTCCTTGATTGCTTTATTTCCTATTAGGTCGTGACCTGCTGCTTTCTTGGGGTTTAGGCGACTGAATGCTTCTATGATCTCTGCAGAGGTGAAGGGTTCAATAGGAGAGGACATTTGGAAGGGAATGTGCAGGTATTCGGTAACGTCCGCAGCAGCTATGGAGGAATGGGGTTTGAATACTTCAGTTAAGTGTTTGGAAAATAGGTTGGCTTTTTCTATAGGGCTACGCGCCCATCCACCCTGCGGGAGGCGGATTGGAGGTATTATTTGTGGGGAGGCGCGTGAGTTTCCTGGAGGCCTTCCATAGTGAGTAGTTGGAATCGGCTGTGGAGGACAAGCTGGCGAGATATTTGTGAAAACGGTCATTATTGTAGTTTTTTATGGTTTCGGATAGTTTTCTAGTTGCGTTGCTTAGTTTGCGTTTGTCATCCGGTGTTCTATGGGTCTGCCATATTCTTCTTAGTCTACGTTTTTCTGCTATTTTTTTAAATATGTACTGGGGGTATTCGTGTTTGCTGATAGACGTTTCTGCCGGTGTGGAGAAGCGGATAGCGTTTATTATGCTCGTGTTTAGGTATTCCGTGGCTGCTTCGATTTCTTCATTGGTTTTTAGTGAAGTTGAGGCTGAAGTTGTGTGGGTAAAGACTTCTTTAAAGAGCTGCCAGTTGGTGTGTTGGTTATGAATGGAGCCATTAGGTGTATTCTCGATGATAGTTGAACTGACTGTTACTTTCACGGGGGAATGATCAGAGGAGAGGTCAGCCGAGGAATTGGTTTGGACGTGTCTTGAAGAGATATTTTTAGTTATGAGAAAATCAAGAAGATCGGGTATTTTGTTTGTGTCGGTGGGCCAGTATGTGTGTTCGTATGTGGTAATGTAGTTGAGGTGGTTGGTTGTTATGCTGTTGAAGAGGTTTTTGCCTCTTACTGTAACCAGTCTGCTGCCCCATTGGGTGTGTTTGGCGTTGTAGTCTCCTCCGGCTATGAATCTATTGCCCAGGGTGTCCAGGAAGTTGTCAAAGTCTTCTTTGGCGATGGAGTGTTTGGGAGGGCAGTATACAGCTGAAGTGGTGATTGTACCATGACAGTCTTCTGTTGCTACGTTTGTTGCTTGGAGGTAGTCTTTCTGGAATGGTGGAAGTTCGTAGTGCTTAATGTTTGATTTAATTATGATTCCGGTGCAGCCGTGGGCCTTTCCGCTGGGGTGTTGAGTATGGTAGAACTTGTATCCGTTTATGTTCAGGTAGTTTTTGTCGGTGAAGTGGGTTTCAGATATGAGCATTATGTCGATTTGCTGGTGTTTTAGGAAGAGTTCTAGTTCAAGTTTGCGTTGCGCTAAACCGTTGGCATTCCACAGAGCTATGCGTCTTGGTTTTATTTTGTGTCGGGGCGTATTAATTTATCCATGATGAGTGTTAATAGCGATAGCAAATTGTTTATTTGCTCTGATTGTTTCTCTATTAGCTTTTCAAGCCTAGAGACATTGTCTGTATTAGGTGAGTTGGGGGCACTATTTTGAGGAGGATCCCTGTGGCTATTTGGTGTATTTCGAGTGCCTTGTACCGCTTGGGCATAGGAGGTTGTGGGAGTGGTGAGTTTGGTAGGGCTGGATGTTTGATTGGTTGGGGGGATTGGGGTTAAGATGAATTTCGGCGAGCTGGATGTTTGGTAGGTTACCTCTTTTGTTCTGTGTTTGGGGTACTTGTTTGAGTACAGAGTTTTGTAGGCTGTGCAGCCTTTGTAGTTGGCAGGATAGTCACCTTGACTGTGGATGCACTTCGCTGGGGTTTCCGGTGATTTCCTGCATTGGTCGGTGTGGTGTGTTCCTGTACATTTGACGCAGCGGAAGGTATGGTTGCAGTATTTCTGCGTGTGCCCTTATCTTTGGCACCTTTTGCATTGCACTATCTCCTTTTTGATTTGCGGTGGTTCGAATTTTATGATGGCGTTCATTAGGCGACTGATGTTGTAGATTTCCTTATTGTTGGATTTCTGTTTTAAATCGATAAAGAACAGGGATAACGGGTCTTTCGTGACTCTATGCCATATATTGCTGACATTGATGACTTCGTGGCCGAGTTCCGATAGTTCGGTTTTTAGCTCGTCGATGTCCGTGGAGTGGTGGATGTTTCGTAGCACCACCCGAAAAGGTCTTTCTTCTTTGAGTTGATAGGTGTGGAAATTGGCGTTCAGGGCCCTATGTGTCTTGGTAAGCTTCCTGTAGGCTTCTGGATTCGTCGGCAGGATTTTGACATGGTTGTTGGTTATCTTCAGGTTGTAGTCCTCCTTGAAGATATCTCTCTCTAAGGACTTGATCATTGTCTGGATGTCGATGACATCATTAACAAATATTGGTGGGGGATGGGGGCTTCTCTGTACGTGGTGGTTTGGTGGCGGGCCTGCGATTTCTATTGCGTCGTTTGAGGATTCCAATATTGCGAACCTGTTGTGAATGTTAATTTGTGTTGTTGGCTGTTGGTTCGAGTTTGTGTTTGGTGATTCAATTTTGCGTTTTTTCGCCTTATTGGCGTCGTTGGCACGTGGGGATCTGCTGCACTTCTGCCACGGGGGGAGTAGTGCGGGGTAGTTGTGAGTTTGCACAGGTGAGCCTGGTCGTGATTGCTGGGCCATCATCGAGCTAGCTATTTCAATATGAATAACTAGTCATGAGGCTATGAGGCAAGGTTCGGGTTGGGCTTAGGTGCGTAGGCTTTTCTTCTCTCTGACGGATAGGAAACACTTGTGAGGATAAGAGCACGTTGTGTTCACTTTCGACGGTTGGGTGACACATGTTACTTTCGAACTTCACTGGACACTAGAGATACGTCTGCGCGCTTCGGCACTCAACAGCGAACTGTAAATGATAAATGAATATAAAATATGTTCATGATATATAAAATAAAATAAAATATATACTATACAGTTATATGAGATACATAATGAAAATGAAACCATTAGTCCAGTCAAAATAGACATAAAAATAGTGATGAAAGAATAAACATTCCAACGGAGCTAAATTCTGGTAGAAACCTTGGGTACACCTGTAGAAGTAAAGTGCCAAAAGTCTCCATTGATTCCATGTGTGCTAAAAAAGTTATTCAAGGTCAAAGTCAAAATTTTCGGATTTTTTGAATCTTTCTAGAAAACGGTAAGTTTTATTGCAAATATAGCCCAGACAAAAATTGTAGATCATAAAATTATCTACAAAAATGTTGCTCATACTTTTTCCCCTAAGAATATCGCCTAATCGAAGGAATCGAATTTCTAAGATATCGCCATTCTAAAATTTGAAATTCTATTGTCCACGTGGCGACGCTCATATTCCTGCTTTTCAGAAGTGGCTTAACAGAAATACTTTTAGTGTTGAACGTTCCTTTCGAGTGAATACATGTATTTATTGATAGCGTCTATTATTACAGTTTGTACCCGTTAATATTTTTAAAAAATGTCACAATTGAGCTATATATGCAATAAACTTTTGACGGAAGATGAAACTTACAGTTAGTCGTGTAATGAAAACTTTGATCGATGCAAGTATCGAAAGAGGTGATGAGTTTGTTGATTATCTGAGAAGTGAAAAGTCTGTAACAGTTCTCGTGGATTGCCGAAAATCATGCACCCGGAAAACTTCAATTGCTGCTATCAATAGACAACAGCGGGATGGACAAGCTAATGCATCAAAAGTATGTCCACCTCATACTAGAGCACAAGTAAGTGAATCCGACTTTTGTTTTAAAAATGAGCCTTAATTTCCCTAAAAACAAATGAAGATATTGAAACAGCCACGGAATACTTAAACACAAGCATAATAAACACTATCCGCTCCTCCATACCTACTAAGAGTTCTATCAACAAACATGTATACCCCCATTACATATTTAAAAAAATCGCAGAAAAGGATAGACTTTGATGGGTATAAAATGGGGATAAACACTATCCGTTGCTCCTCACCTACTAAGAGTTCTATCAACAAACATGTATACCCCCATTACATATTTAAAAAAATCGCAGAAAAGCATAGACTTTGATCATAGAACACCGGATGACAAACGCAAACTAAATAACGCAATTAGGTATTTAACCAAAATCATTAAAAACTATAAAAATGACTGTTTCCAAAAATATCTCGCCAATCTGTCTCCCAAAGCTGACTCCAACCACTCACTATGGAAAGCTTCCAGGAAACTCACGCGCTCCCCGCAAATAATTCTTCCAATCCGCCGTCCGCAAGGTGGATGGGCACGTCGCCCTATAGAAAAAGCCAATCTGTTTGCTAAACATCTATATAACGTATTTAAACCCTATTCATCCAAAATTGCCGCGGATATCACTGAATACCTGCACTCTCCCTTCCAAATGTCTCCTCCTATTGAACCCTTCTCTTCTGTAGAAATTATAGAATTAATCCGTCGTCTAAATCCCAGGAAAGCAACGGGGCATGACCTAATATACACTAAAGCAATCAAGGAACATCCCATGAAAGGGATTGCATTCACCACATCAATTTTTAACGCAATCCTTCGCCTTGAATACTATCCCAAGGCCTGGAAAATATCACTGTTTACTCTCATCCCTAAACCCGGAAAACCAATACACGAAACTAGCTCCTATCGCTCAATTAGTCTTCTACCTATTTTGTCAAAACTATTCGCGAAGATGCTAACGAATTGACTCCTTCCACTCTTAGAGGATTTGAAAACACCGCCAGATCAACAATTCGGTTTTCGGAAGTAACATTCTACAATAGAGCAAATTCATCGTACAACACATAATATCAGCCAAATCTTAGAAAAGAAAAGATATTGCTGAGCGGTATTCCTTGACATTCAACAGGCATTCGACAAAGTATGGCACGAAGGACTTTTATTCAAAATAAAGAAAATCCTATCACACACCTACTGCTCCATCCTAAAGTCCTACCTAACGAATAGACAATTCATGGTTAAATACATAGACATCACAACCACAACATTTCCAATAGAAGCTGGCATCCCCCAAGGTAGTGCCCTCGAATCCCTGCTATTCTCCATCTACACTGTCGATTTACCACTTTTAACACATATAATCATAGCGACATTTGCTGATGACACAATGCTATTAGCATCACACGCCAACCCGAGAATTGCCTCATCCACTCTCCAGCGAGGTCTCGCCTCTATGGAAAAGTGGTTCCATAAATGGGGCTTCAAAATTAACGAAAATAAATCCACACATGTAACCTTTATGCTGCAGCCCTCAGGTGACCATTAACAATATAACAATTCCTAACAGGGATTCAGTCAGATATCTGAGCATGACTTTGGTCAGGAGATTGACATGGAAACAATACATCATAGACACATAGAAGCAACTCAAGGCTAAACTTAAAAAATTCTATTGGCGACGTTCCAACTAAAGCACGCAGAGCAAAATGACGCTCTATAAGACCACAATAACACCTGTCTGGACCTACGGAACCCAACTATGGGGAACAGCAAGTAATTTCAACATTGAAATACTTCAACGCTTCCAATCGAAAACTCTAAGATCCCCTATTGATACAACCTGGTATGTTACCATCGAAGCAAATACATCGCGTCTTCAAGATACCCATAGTCAAAGAAGAAATAACAAAATGTAGTAATAGATATGTCATAAGAGTTAACAAACATCAAAACCTCCTAATTACTAAATTACTTAATACATCGAACCAGATTCGCAGGCTAAGAAAGCACTATCCGTTAGACCTAAGCACTATATTCAACTAGAAATAAACTTATTATAAATAATTAGCCATGTCACTGCGCCACGCCAAAGAAACTTACTCAAAATTCTCAATGCGAGAATTGATTATAAAGTACTTGTAAATGAAAAAAAATATTTCTCGAGTATACGTAAACACGTATACTCGAAATATTATACAAATATATGTAGTATAGTGTAGTATCGTGGACGGAATGTCTGGGAGATATTGAGAGCATGTTATCAGCGTTGTCAAGGAGTGTTGTCAGCGATGTCAAGAAGAGTTATCAGCGTATTAAAAAAGAACCGTTGTAACGAAAGTAGTGAGTGACGAATGGTGACTACATACACATAGACTGATGGAGTATCAAAAGATATTGTAACAAATCATACCGTTACCCAAACCTAACGTTTGTGTGTGTTGTAACGTTTGGTTGTGTAACGTGTGCGTGTGCGTGGGCGCGCGCGCGGCTGTGTATATTTCATTATTCGCATCTACACCCAAATATTTGTAACTCTTTTGTACTTAAGGTCACATGAAGGTTACAATGTTACAGATCCTTAGAGTGATTTCGTTATGATTTCGCTATCACGCTGTGATGATTCTTATCATCAAAACAACTCAGATATTCAAGGCGATCAGGTTATGTTATTCATCCTGTATATATGCAGAAGCTGTCTTAATGCAAATTAATAACGTTTATTGATTACAAGTACTTTATAATTTGATGTGTATTTATGCTTCAACATTATAAAATGAGTGTAATGAAGATTAGACAGAATTTTTTCGACTTGTAGCAAGAACACTACTTGTAGAAAGACAATTAATGAAAATCAAATTGAAAAGTGCGTTGATTTTTACAATAAATTATATGTGTCAATTCTAACTACAGATAGGTAGATTCAGTAAAAATTATATGTAATATTACATATAATAGTTTGTTCCTAATACTTTATGACAGCAAAATTTCTTTTATAAAATTGTATAATGTGACTCTTCAAAATCATATTTAAAAATTTACTATTGGAAATAGTATTGATATATATACTTTTATATAAAATTTACTAAAAAATTTCATAAAAATTTGTGTTTGGTATCATTTTAATCAGGAAAATGACATTGATATGTTAATGAAATTTATATTAACTACGCATTTAAAATAAATTGTGACACTTGTGTTGGATTACCGATGCGAAGGCCAAAATAACCATATTTCGAGTGTCCAGAATCTAAACAATGTTTAAGGCCTGTCATGTTTGCCCTGAGGGAAGATAGAGGGGGCCCTGGAGTTCCACCGGGTGCCTCTCTACTTCCAGGGCGTAGTTCGGATATATCTCCGGGACAGGAGTAATATCTACACTAACCGGGGCGGAGAAGTGGTTAGCAAGGTCCCGCAGGCGTCTGTATTAGGCCCACTTCTCTGGGACCTCGCGTATGACGGGGTGCTACAGACACTGATGCCTCCGGACTCGGCACTGACGTGCTACCCAGAAGTGGCATGCGTGGCTTCCATCAGAGGATTGGGGCTGGAGCTCTCTCTTGAGAAAATCAATTACGGGGCTTCTCCAACAGAATACCGCCTGATTCTAGGCTGGGGTTTTTAACTGAAAAGAAACAATGGATATTTATAATCTGGTTAATCCAGATGTAAGACGGCATATTGTACCGGTAATGAAAGTATTATTTACTTAACAGGATTACCTTATCTAGTTAATACTGCCTGTCAATTTTCCAGATAAGATTATCAAAAATAATTTCTCCTTTGTATATGTCGCGCAGAACAATCCAAATATCCACTGAAATCTTTTCCACTTTTCAGTAACTTACGACTTAAGTATAACTTTACTAATTTCTAAGACTTCTATTATTTCATTTAAATCGATACGTATAAATATCTCTGAGATTATTCATGAGACTGAAAAATGTTTCAAAAAAAAAGCTAAATTAGGGACGCATAACTTGATGGCAATAGTCTATTATGGGTAGAAACATAGAGGATATATGAAGGACACCTTTATTGTTTTGAATGAAATTATTTTTTAATACATTAATCGTTCCGTCTTGACATTCCCTATGAAAAGTTATCAATTTATCTATGTCGGAAAATTAATAATTTAGCAGATATGTTATCTTCTATTTTACAAAATTTAGTCTACGAAGGATAAAGGAACGCAAGTGTAGAAATAGTGCCTTAGATTTTTCATTGTCTTTCTCTTCTGAAGACAAGAAGAATTAGTTCACTTTTTGTGATTTACTTCTATCTATAATAGTATTAACTTCATGAATATAAACTAGATGATTTATTACTATTTTACGCAAAATGGCTCTAATTTACTTTATGCTCTATCGTATTCTTACATTGTGTGAATACGTATATTCTATTATATCTATAGGGAATGTATCATAATATATGAGACCGACTTCAGGAGTGAAGAAAAGGCATAATGAAAAAGGTTCATATGAGCATGGCTCTATCTGACCTTGTTTTAAAATTATAGTCACTATGAACAAAAAATATATGAAACTTACGTACAAAAGTGCGTTTCTAGAGCAGCTATTTTAAAAAATGTACCAAAAAAGTGATAATTACTGATATACTGAATTTCCACGAATTTAGCATGCACTTTTCAGGCGGCGCAACACGAAATATTTATTTTCTGGAATATTTGACAGCGATTTACCCAAGAAAGTTCCGTTAAATCAGGTCAAATTCATCCCAATAGCTCGAGTGAGTAGACTATATTATTTATGGCCACTGTATATTGTTGCACTAGAAAGTCTTTCAATTTCTTCTGTAGGACGTTGGACTTGCTGCACCATTTTCTCATAAGATGTAGTAGGATGGAATTTGGTCCATGTCGCCGATGCTATATTTTTAAAAACATATCTGCAAATGTCTCCGTAATCAGAGACAGTTGCAGTTCTCCTTTTTATTCTTTTTAAGTTAACGATGAAAATAAAAAGCTCTAATAAGATTAGTTATTGGGAGTTTAAACACCTTTGCTTGTACTTCCGTTATTACTTGCTGACGCTTGTTTGTAAACACGTTTTATCTCTCCGAGGGTTCGACGGAGAGTCCTTCAATTCCCATATTCTATTAAAGATATATTATACACATATCTTTTGTTATAGGTACTTTTTAATTATAACAAATTTAATCAATTTCACTTGCAGAACGAAAAAGATGTATATACTAAGGGATTACCCGTCAAGGTAAGTATCACTTTCACCCCTCGCTTTATCCATTTCTCCCGCAAATTATAATTATAAATTATTAAAAAATATCAATTTTTTTATTCTCTTTTTTATAATTCTCTTTTTTTAATTTATTTCTAAGTTAAGTTATTCTCATTTAAATATCTTACTGTAATTATTATCATACAGGTTAGGGCGGAAATCGTAGCACAACGGGGCAAGGGGTGATTCTACGTAAAAAACTAAGAAAAAATTTTGGCATAACGCTTTTTCATCCGAGGCTCCATTTTTAAGAAAATCGAGTTTGAAAATTTGACAAGTATATCTAAATTTGGAATAATTCCCGAATTAAAGAAGAATAAATAGTCGATAGGAGTTTAAACTGCATGTGAAAATAAGTAAAAAATGTAGAATAAAATTTTCTCATTTGATGCTTTGTTTCTTCAAGAAAGATAATTTTGAAAATATGTCATGCGTGTGTATCAGATCAGTTCGTAATTAAACAAATTCAAAGTTTACTTTCTTGAAAATGAGACTTTAAACGGAAAAATATTCTTTAATATTTTAAATTGATTTTTACATGTATGATAATCTCGTATTAATTAGTCCAGTTGAAGTATACTTGACAAATTTTCAAACTCGATTGTCTCTGGAACGAAGCGTCATATGAAAAATTTGTATTTTATATGTTTAACTTATTTTTTCATACAGATCCATCCCGTGCCCGGTTATTTTTATGATTTCCGATCCACTCTGTATAAAAGATCGTTACATTAGCAATTATACCATAATCATTGTTGCGAGATATCTCGGGAATCACATAGAAAGGACGTAGTACACGGATAAGTTGAAGAGTTAAAAAGTTGGAATCAGCTAGGGTTAACAAGGCTGATGAAGTCAGAAGGTTAAAATTATACATGTATGTTGTCTTATTTCGAGTGAAAATATAAAATTATAAAAGTCACTCAATATTTTATTTATTTTTAAGTCTCTTTATCATATATCTATATTTATTACAATATTATTTATAATATTACAAGATATTAAGTTATAAAACACTAACTGGTGTTTCAAGTAAATGACATAATACCTATATACACACATGATTGCACCAATGCATGAAACATTTACTATATAAATTATGCATCTTAATTAATATGTATCATATTTCTAAACAGCTTTATGCTATTAAAATTACTATTTATTTTTCATGTTATAATGATACTCTTTTTCTTTGTTAATATTATTGTAAATAGATTAAATTGTACGAATTAAATAAGTAAATCCAGAACGACATTATGATTTCACTCTTTATTATACATTTTTTAACATAGTATAAAAATATATTTGGACCAAACATCATTCCCTACAATCATTATTACACATTAAATTATAAAAATATTCCAAATCTTCACGGATTGTATATTATACCTCTCTATTGAATCATTGATTCCATGATCGTGTTAATGCATTCTATACATATGATCATTCTCGATTTGTTCTAATACTTGGTTGTATTTTTATGCGCCTCGGTTGCTCGGTGAACCAATTAAATACATTCTAACTACAGTTCAATTGAATAGGTTTTTAGTAGAATCTAAAATAAATATTGAGAATACAATGAGAAGCGTTTCAAACGTCAGCGAACTGGAGGAGTCGAAATAGTCCCTGTGAGTGTACAACCAGTTCTCAATGGTTTCTTGATGGACGTTAAGCCATGCCAAATTTCCGATTGCCTTCAATAAGGTCGTCTGAACAATATGTGGTTCAAATCTCTCCTTCGCCAAAAACATAAATAACTGTCAAGAAAAAAATTATTGCATACTATTAATTATTAATAACTGGAGAAACTTACTCAAAATGATGATAGATATATTTACTAGTATGAAGTTTAAGTTACTACTATATAATGGAGAACCACAAGGAAGGAATATAATCAGCAATTATTAATCTCAATAACCAGTTATTGAATATATAAAAAATGTAGAATACTATAATTTTGAATATATCCTTGATTAGATCATCATTAGATATATCATTTATAATATTTCATAAATCTATTACCTATTTTGAGGACCTTTATATCTTTTGATATATTAACTCGTCATATCTTTTGCATGTGCTTTTACATTATTATTATGAAACTTTCTAATACTACGACAATTGTGAATAGCACGTCTAAACATTTGTTCGTATAAGTTTTCTTCGGATTCATTCTGTATCTCTTTTCACTGTTGGCTATTGTACTAACGATTCTTTGTAAGAACATAACAACCAAACTATACGTCAAATATATTGATTAGCCATGATGTCCTTTTCAATTCTACTCTTGTCATGTAAAAATGATTGAAAACATTTATAAGTTAGATCAGACAAAGGAAACGCATGGGTGCATGAAGAACGACAATAAGAGCATATTTTCATAAGGAAAAGGAAAAATTACATTAGAGGCTTTGTTAAAATTCATTTTGTGATAAATATCGACCAATGCATTTAATTAAAGTAAAAAGAATTAAAATAAAGTTTTAAAGTTAATATATTTTAACTAAACGTTATCGTACCTGCGTAAATTGAACCTTATTTGTTATAGTGCTTGCAATTATGTCAGCACTCGATATGATGATGTCTTCGGCTTCGTTCCTGAAATCAAGAAGTTCTGTAGATTATACCGAATCAATCACACCTGTATATTATTTGATCGGATTCTCAACGATGAAAACAATTCCAATTGTTAATTACAATTTTTTTATCTCCTCAACTTCGCTGGTGAGCACTTCCAGAGCAATGCTGACACCCTTTGCGTTCTGAGACACTACATGTAGAACTGCATTATCAAATGTCACAATTGCGTTTTCCTGAATGGACATGTGCAAGTATTCCTTCAGAAGATCTACTGACTGGGAACAAGCCAAGAGAGAAAATAAACTCTTTTTTTCGACTTCGTCCTTCGTTTTCAGGAATTCGGTCAGAGTGTAGTTCCACGCTTCTTTATTTGCAGATCTTATTCCATCGCAGAGAATATTGTATTTCAAGTCAATGTCGAATCTGTAAATAAAGTAATTACGTTTTTGTTAAAAAAATTCATCTTGCACTATACATATTATCTATCTCAATATCGGCAATATCATTTAATTCTGCTTCGATCCACCATTTTTTGTGACTCATCGTCTTGCCTCCGTTTCAATCGAAAAAATGGGTTCCTAGTGATTCAAAGAAACTTTTAGCATGCAATTGAAAACAGGAATAACGCATACTAATCAACGATTATTTCTCTCAATCATAAGAAATATTCTAGCGATGGGAAATGATATAGAAAACGGAATACAGTCAGGAATCTATATTATATACATATTATATATTATATATTTATATATTATATATATGTCGGAGATGAAAGAGTACTGGAACCTTCCCTTCGGAACTTTGGGAAGACCCCTAGTGTTGTAATTTAGATTTCACCATAGCCGAATTAAGAAACTGTTGTCATTCGATTCGACTGTACTTATTTGAGATTTATGATAGTGAGTTCGGGCTCGAGGCAACAACCAGTCGCCAAACGTAGTCGCGGTCAAGGGTCGAACGTTTTGTCTAACAAAGGCATGAAGTAATTCTATAGCTCTCCCTAAAAGAGATATTTGGGACGGGGCACGACGGTAAACGTTTCAATGGTTTCTGCCCCGTGGCTCGCCACACGCAGACTTTGTCCTTCGGGTAAGATGATTGCCAGATGTCAACGCATCTTCACAGTATATGTTTAGTTGGGCGAGGACCCGCTACGAATATCAAGTTTCAATTATACAAAGTCTTTCAAATAGGCAAATAGCCTGTGCCCCAACTACGGGAAGATTTTTTTTTTTATTTTTGTTTATTAGAATATTTACAATCAATTCTCGTTGAGAATTTTCAGTAACTTCATTTGGCGTGATACAATGACATGTCTTATAATAGTTTTATATTGTTGGTTCTAGTAGAATCTAAAGATTTAATCTAGAGGGTATTTTCTTTTCAGTCTGCGGATCTGGTCCGTCGTGTCCAGTAGTTGGGTGACTAATGGGCTGTGGTGGTTGTTGACTCTTGTGTTATATCTGCTTCTGGACTTGTGTATTTCATCTTTGACTGTAGGTATCTTGAGGTCACGGTGGATTGTTTCGTTGATAACATACCAGGGTGCATTTAATAGGGATCTTAGCGTTTTCGATTGGAAGCGTTGGAGTATTTCAATGTTGGAATTACTTGCTGTTCCCCATAGTTGGATTCCGTAGGTCCAGACTGGTTTTATTACGGCCTTATAGAGCGTAATTTTGTTCTGCGTGCTTAGGTTGGAGCGACGGGAAATGAGCCAATAAAATTTTTTGAGTTTGTCCCTGAGTTGTTTGGATTTGTCTAGGATATGTTGTTTCCAGGTTAATCTCCTGTCCAGAGTCATGCCCAGGTATCTGACTGTGTCCCTGTTGAGAACTGTTATATTGTTAATGGAGACCTGTGGGCAGGTTTGTTTTCGCAGCGTGAAGGTTACATGTGTGGACTTTTTTTCATTAATTTTGAAGCCCCATTTGTGGAACCACTTTTCCATTGAGTCGAGACCTCGCTGGAGAGTGGATGAGGCTATTGTCGAGTTGGCGTGGGACGCTAATAGCGCTGTGTCGTCGGCAAATGTTGCTATGGTTATTCCTGTTGATATTGGTAAGTCGGCATTGTAGATGGAGAATAGAAGGGGTCCGAGGCCTTGGGGTATGCCCGCTTCTATTGGGAAAGTTGTGGTAATGGCGTTTGCGTATTTAACCATGAATTGCCTGTTGGTTAGGTAGGACTTTAGGATGGAGTAGTAAGTGTGTGGTAGGACTTTTTTAAGTTTGTAAAGAAGCCCTACGTGCCATACTTTGTCGAATGCCTGTTGAATATCAAAGAATACCGCTGAGCAGTATTTTTTTTTTTCAAGGATTTTGCTGATATTCTGTGTTATTCTGTGGATTTGCTCTATTGTGGAATGCTGCTGCCGAAAGCCGAATTGATGATCTGGCAGAGTTTTCAGATCCTCTAGGAGTGGAAGGAGTCGATTCGTTAGCAACTTTTCGAATAGTTTTGCCAAAGTAGGTAGAAGACTAATTGGGTGATAGGAGCTAGTTTCGTGTATTGGTTTTTCGGGTTTAGTAATGAGCGTAATTTGTGACGTTTTCCAGGTTTTGGAATAGTATACAAGGCGAATAATTGCGTTGAAGATTGAAGAAATGAGTGCAATCCCTTTTACAGGTAGTTCCTTAATTCCTTTGTTACTTATTTGATCATGTCCCGGTGCTTTCCTGGGGTTCAAACGATGGATTAATTCAGTAACCTCTAGAGAAGTGAAAGGTTTAATGGGGAGAGACATTTGGAAGGTAGAATGCAGGTATTCTGTTATTTCAGGAGCGGTATTGGAGGAATGGGGTTTGAAAATGTTGGGTAGGTAGTTGGTGAAGAGGTTGGCTTTTTCTATAGGACTTCGTGCCCATCCGCCTTGCGGACAGCGAATTGGTGGGATTATTTGGGGAGGACGCGTGAGTTTCCTGGAAGCCTTCCATAGTGAGTAGTTGGAGTCGGCAGAGGGCGACAAATTGACGAGGTACTTTTGGAAACAGTCATTTCTGAATTTTTTAATGATTTTGGTTAACTTCCTGGTTGCGTTGTTTAGCTTGCGTTTGTCGTCCGGTGTTCTATAGGTTTGCTATATTATTCTTAGTCTTCGTTTTTCTGTAATTTTGTTTAATATGTAATGGGGGTATTCGTGTTTACTGATGGAAGTCTTTGTAGGTGTTGAGGAGCGGATGGCGTTTATTATGCTCGTGTTTAAGTATTCTGCGGCAGTTTCGATATTTGCCTTTGTTTTTAGTGAGATTGAGGCAGAGGTTGAGCTGTTAAAGATTTCTCTAAAGAGCTGCCAGTTGGTGAGTTGGTTGTGAATAAGGCCATTAGGTGGGTTCTCGATTATTGCTCAACCGATTGTTGCTATTACGGGGGGTGGTCGCAGGAGCGTTCAGTCGAGGAGTTGATTTGGACGTATCTGGGAGAGATATTTTTGGTTATTAAGAAGTCGAGTAAATCGGCGATTTTGTTAGTGTCAGTGGGCCAGTATCTGGGTTCATTTGTGGTGAGGTAGTTGAGATTGTTGGTGGTTATGCTTTTCAGGCGGTTTTTACCTCTTGCTGTGACAAGTATGCTGCCCCATTGGGTATGTTTGACGTTATAGCCTCCTCCAGTTATGAATCTATTGCCTAAGGCGTCAAATAGGCTGTCGAAGTTCTCCTTAGTACTCGAGTGTCTGGGAGGGCAGTATACTGCTGAGGTGGTGATTGTACCATGGCGGTCTTCTATTGCTACGCTTGTGGCTTGAAGGTAATCTTTCTGGAATGATGGGAGCTCGTAGTGTTTAACGCTGGATTTGATGATGATTCCGGTGCCGCCGTGTGCCTTTCCACTGGGGTGTTGGGTGTGGTAGAAGTTGTAGCTGTGTATTTTGAGGTAGTTTTTGTCGGTGAAGTGGGTTTCGGATATGAGCAATACATCGATTTGCTGCTGTTTTAAGAATAGTTCTAGTTCAAATTTGTGCTGAGCTAGACCGTTGGCGTTCCACACAGCTATTCGCATTGGTTTTATTTTGCTTCTGTGCGTATGAATTTGTCCATGAAGAGTGTGAGTAGTGACAGTAAGTTGTTAATTTGCTCAGATTGCTTCTCGATAAGTTTTTCGAGTCTGGTGAAGTTGTCTGTGTTTTGTGCGATGGGAGCACTATTTTCTGTGTGTTCACTGTGGGTTTTCGAGTTGTTTACGTTTCCTTGTGTTGCCTGTGCATAGGATATTGATGGTGTGGTGAGTTTTTGGGGTCTTCTCCTTGGTTCTTAGTTTTGGATACTTAATATTATGTAGCGTTTTATAGGCTGAACATCCTTTGTAGTTCGCAGGATGCTCTCCTTGACAGTGGATGCACTTCGCGGGGGTTTCAGGGGATTTAGTGCATTGGTCAGTGGGGTGACTACCTGCACATTTTACGCACCGGAAGTTATGATTGCAGTATTTCTGCGTGTGGCCGTATCTTTGGCGCCTTTTGCATTGTACTATTTCTTTCTTTATAAGAGGTGGTTCGAACTTAACTATGGAGTTCATCAGCCGGTTGACGTTGTAGATTGTTATTTCCTTTTTGTTTTATATCTATGAAAAGTAGTGATAGTGGATTTTTTGAGATTCTATGTTTAATGTTGCTAATGTTTGTTTACCTCATGGCCAAGATTTTGAAGTTCGAACTTTAGTTCGTCTAGGTCGACTGAGTGGTGGATATTGCGTAGCACCGCTCGAAATGGTCTTTCTTGCTTGAGTTGGTAAGTGTGGAAGTTGGCATTCAGGTTTTTTAGCAACTTCGTTAATTTCCTGTATGCATCAGGGTTGGCCGGCAGGACATTTACGCTGTTGTTGCTGATTTTCAATTTATATTCGTCCTTGCCGATTTCTTTTTGGATTGTCTTTGTCATTGATTGGATGTCAATGACATCATCGATGAAGATTGGCGGGGGAGGGGTTTTTTGTGTAAGTTGTTTATTTACCTCTGTGGTTGAGACCATAGCGACATCAGCCTCCAGTATCGCGAACCTGTTGTGGGTGGTCACTTGGCTGGCTGACGTGTTGGGTTGCCTTTTGTTCACATTGGTCCTACTGGCTTCGAGTTTGCGTTTTTTCGTTAGAGGGTCGTTTGCAAAATGGGGTATGTTGCCCCTTTGCCACGGGGAACGAAGAGCAGTGTTGATGTAACTACGCTCCGTAGCTCCCGTTTGGGATGATTGGACCATCGTCGATTTAGTTAATTCAATGTGAAATAACTAGTCGAGAGGCTGTAATTCCGATCAGAGCTTAGTGGCGTTGGATTTTTCACTAGCACTTTTGCGAACACTTGACTTGGCTTGTTGGATTCGCTTTCGCCAGATGGGCGTCACGTGTTGTTTTGTGAACTTCGCAGGGCTCTGGACACACGTCTACACGCTTCGGCACTCACCAGCAAACTGAACTACGGGAAGATAAGTGCAATCTATCCCTCCATGAACGCTTCCCACTGGCAGCTTTTCCCAAGGACACCTAACGTCCTTCTCTGACCACCAACATGGAAATTGACCAATTAACAGTAACGTCAATTTCCCTCACCCTTCGAACGATGACTTTCCTCTACGAATCCGATAATCTCGTGCCCTTAGGCACACCCATCATAGTTTTCTTCGACAGCGTCACCGTGACGGAGAGACTCTCTTGTACGATCCCATCAACGATTGAATTGTCATCCTTATACGTAATGATTACTCCTTGCATTAACATTGAGTACAACTTGGACGCTACAGAAGAGTAGAGTTCGTCATCCCGTTGACCGCGGATTCGTTATTGAGCCTAGGATCATTGTCTTTAGCTTCTCGAGTATCTAATTATCGCGATTACTTGTCAAATTCTATCCTAGTCATATTTGCACTAGTAAATATATTCTCTATTGCATAATGATCACATCTAATGCCAATAGGGATTCGTTTCACGCCCTTAACCCTAACTCTAATCTTAACGCAAAGCCAACAAATATATATATGTCGGAGATGAAAGAACACCGGAGCCACCCCTTTGGAGCGGTGGGAGGACCCCCTTAGTGCTGTAATCCAGATTTCATCATAGCCGCACTAAGGAACTGTTGTCATTCGATCCGACTGTACTTATTCGAGATTTATGATAGTGAGCTCGGGCTCGAGGCGACAACCGGTCGCCGAACGTAGTCGCGGTTAAGGAATGAACATTTTGTCTAACAAAGGCACGAGGCAACTCTATAACTCTCCTTAAACGAAATACTTGGGACAGGGCACGACGGTAAGCGCTTCAACGATTTCCGTCCCGTGACCCGCCACACGCAGACTCTATTCTTATAGTAAAACAATCACCAGATGTTGACGCATCTTCACACCACATGTTCAGCTAGCTCGAAGACTCGCTATAAATCTTAAGATTTATTTAACGAAAGTCCTTCAAACCGACAAATAGTCTTTGTTCCAACTACGGGAACTTGGAGAAATCTGTTTTTCTCACATACGACGTTACCCGATAGCAACTTTCTCTCAAGGGCGGCTGGCACCCTTCCCTAACCACCAACATGGAAATTGACCAATTAACAGTAACGTCAATTTCCCTCACTTTCCGAACGAAGACTTTTCTCCGCGAATCCGATGACCTCATGCCCTTAGACACACCCATCATAGTTTTCTTCGACAGCGTCACCGCGACGGAGAGTCACTCTCTAGTGCGATCTCATCAGTAATCGACCTGTCTTTCGTATACGTAATAATTGCCCCCTTGCTCTAACATACAGTGCAACTTAGACGCAAACGAAGGGTAAAGTTCAGTAACCGTTGACCGCGGAAACGTTGCCGGAGCCGAGACCATTGTCATAGTGCCGCGAATATCGAAACCATGCGATTATCTATCGACGCTGTAATCTCCCTAATTTGTGTCAATAAACTCAACTATTGTTACACCGCACCTATGGCTAATTTCAACGAAGATTCACCGAACACCCCCACCCCCAATCCTGTCGTGCATCCGACATATATATATATATATATATATATATATATATATATATATATATATATATATATATGTAGTATCGTGGACAAAAAGGTCTCCGATATCGGTCGAACCATAAGCAATGTCGCGAGAGGCGAGGCGTCGTCGGGTCCATCAATGTGTCGTCGGTCCTTCAATGGAATAGTTTAATAGAAAAGGCTTACGTGACCCTGGCCACTGGTGTTTGCGGAACACATGCATGGTGTGGCGAAAAAAAGACAAAGGGATGCGAGAAGTCAGAGTGTCAGTTGAGAAGTCAGAGAGAGTGAGTGCAAAAGCCGGAGAGTGTGAGTGAAGGAGCCGGAGAGTATGAATCGGGAAGTTGAGAGCCTAGTATGATAGACGTACGACGATATTGTAATCAGTTCGTTGTATTGAGTATTGCTTGTTAAATTAAAACTTAACTCCAAATAAAGCATCATTACTTGTCCTTCCTCAAAGGCCCATTAAGATACTATATATATTCCCTAATTAACTTTCACTATCGCGTGATACATAAGTTTTCGTATAATTATGGAAATCGTCATTATTCAATAAAATGCATTTACGTTTAACAATTGGAAAACAATATGATCGCAAGATTTGAAAATGATATACACTTTCGATAAATCTTCATTTATTGTGAATAAGTCAACGATCAAAGGTAGGGAAGATTAAAAAAGAAACAAGTGAGAGCAAAAATAGCAACTTACGATCTACTGGAATTACTTAACCATGCGTTGAACTCTCTGTTGGTATAACTTTTGCATTCGTGAACACCAGCTCTGCAGGCCCATCCCATTGCGTATACCCTAAGAAGTTTCACGATATCGGGCTCTTCGCCTTTCTGATACGGCTCATACCTCACTTGACTCGTCACGGACTTCATTATTGTCCGAATATAACTCTGCAACGATTTTGAACTTTTATTAAAAAAAAAAAAAAATAGAAAAATTACTTACATTAGAGTAAAAAGATCTTTCGGAAGGAATATAATATGTGCAGCCTTCTCATTACGTAAATTCGATTTCTTCTGCCTACTATCTTTTGTGTAAAATTGCCTATTGTCTGTTTTAAAATAGAAAACGTGCAAGACCGTAAATATTATGAATGAACATGATATGTAAAAATCTATAAAATATCCAGAGTACAGTACTAGGTTTAGTATTTAATAGGTAAATTAAATTTCTGTCTGGGTCTTAATCCTTTAGTTGTGTTCATAAAATTATGAATTTGCATAAATATTCGGAGGCTGCTTATCATAGAATGATTGGACAAACATTAAATTAGAAGAGATCGCTTATAGCCATTTTTCAACGTGTGTATAATGATATATGACTACTATATTGTTTAGTCAATTAAAAACTTAATTCTTAAAATATACTAAGTTAATAATTCTATAAATTAGAAATAATTAAAAACAATTTCTCTATCACCAATAGAATAGCCGTTATTAATATAACTATTATAGGAAAATAGTTCATACGTGCTCGACTTATATTACCAATTCGACTATATAATTATCAAAATGAATAAAATATATCAAAAATTATGAATTAAAATATTTAGCTTCTTTAAGTCATATCATGTTATAAATATATGTATACCATGAAAATATTATATTGCTCAGAAGTACGTAACATGTTGTGCAAGAATTGCATATTGTTGAAAGTCGTACGCCAGGGCACGTAATCTGTTTCTCTCTCAAGGTAAAGTGTGAGTGTCAATGCAACCGTATAGTTCAATCGGTTAGTACGAGCCATGTTTAAGGCATCATCGATTAACTGAGCACGGTTCAAGACGTGGATATTCTTGTAGTTATCCGAATTCAACTGCATCGACAACAGTTTCCACATTTCTGGCTCATAATTCACACGATAATAACCTAAAACAAACCGAGTAACTAATAATTAAAAAATGAAAGTATGTGTGTATTGTCCATTTTGCAAAAGATTAGACCAATTCAGATATATTTATAATGACGGTTGGCTTAATTATCTTGCACGCTTTTTAAAAAATTTAGTTAAATATAAATATAATACATACACATTTTTTATAACGTTAAGATATACCTTTACAGTATAATAAATATTTTAATTTTTTTACAAAATAGTTAAACCATTAAAAATTGTTGATTTTTCAGATAACACAATTATAAATTAAGAACATGTTGAATTGTCTGATTTATATATTACAATATTAAATTATTATGACATTTAAAGCTACGATAATTATTATTGTATTGAAATATTTATAAGAATACTTTTTCAAGATTTGTCAGCTTCGTAGCTCGAAATTTGAATTTGCAATTCTTAGAAAGCTACATAATAATAAACATGTTGTTGTTAATTATGTAAATATTTCATATGTTTTCACAGCAACTATATTTTACGAAAATGAAAATTCATTCAATTTAAGTTTTATTGGTGCGTAATTAAATCACTATAAATTCTTGCATAAAAATAGTTTGTTTCTTTCTACGCAGTAACTTAAGCACCAGTTTATTATTCAAAAAGTTAAAATTATTTTGTATTATATATATATGTTTTAGTTAATAGTTTAAAAATAGTTATGTATTAAATTATCTTCAAATCTATTTATTAAAAAGAGACTTATATTCTATTTATAGTTTCATAGGGCAAATATGATACTAAAAATGGATAATTTAATTTATATTGGAGCAAAAGTAGAGAATGAATAAATAAAGAATTAGAAAATTCACTGACTAAATATTACTTCCTAAATTCTTGTTTCAAAATCAGTAATTTGATCGTGTATATGAGTATAGGAATTTTTAGTCCAGTCTTTCTAGTACTACAATAGTTATACTACAGAAGCTTGATTATTGGAAATATATAACCATGAAACGCGCCATTTCTTCATTTTTCACATTAATCGTATCAGGATATTTATTATTTTTAGGCATATTTCATCCTAAAATGAAAATTATTGATGTTAAACCTATAGTAATAAATTTCAATATATGTATATTCAGCGTATTTCATCCATATAAACAAAAAAAAATTCTTTAGATCTTTGGAATTCTTGAATTCTTATATGGTTTGTTTAATATGGTATGTTTCCGCTTTGGAATTATTTACGTATTCAATTTGTTACGAGTTCGAAAATATGTTATGTTGCGTAGAAATTATGCGAAAGCATGGATAATGTGACGAATATATTGCCCAATAAAACGTAAAAAGAAATATGTTATTTCATGTATTACTACTGTTGTATTAGTATTAGTTGTTGTAATTTATTAGTTGGAAGGAAATGGTCCCATACTTTTTAATAGGGTTATAATTTCAACTACGTATTCTATAAATATTAAAACTAAATAGGATCAAAACCCTATAATGAAAATGTATTGATTTCATTGTCATATTTTAATCTTACAGGGAATCACCCCAAAATCTCCCATTAATTGATGATGATAATCATATTCTACTATACTAGACATTCTTAAATATAGCCAATATTACACACCTGCTTGCTGGGTATTCACAATAATCCACTTGTCTGTCTTATTAAACTTTATCGTTTCATTACGGCCTGGCTTTAACCACATAATTGGAGATGTATTATTAAAGTCCATGCTGGACGACTTGACGTAAGTTATAGGCACCCACCAGTTTGCGTCATTTTTAGTTTCATAAAATGAAAATCGTTCTTGACTTAACTGCAGTTCATTGTCATGGTTTCGCTTCACATTCACAACCGGATATCCTGCGTTGTTCACCCATCCGTCCATGATTTCTCCGAACGAAGCTCCATCCCATTTTTTATTCTTTCCAAGATGCTCGAAAAGATTTGTCGAATTTGCAACATTCTCTGCACTGCAAAAATTATCCCTCGTTAATATGATTTGTCGGCAATACAAAAGACAAAAACTTGAAAAACCAATAACAAACATATGTAAATATCTTTTAAATGAAAAATGTTTACAAATATTTAATTTTTACTTGGGAAGTGTATATGACTGTAGAGTCACAGTGTTTTTTATGAGTAATTGAACGATACTCTAAAAATTGTTGTCGTATTCTTTCAGTTCATAGCGTAAATTACCTATTGTGTTTAAATATTATTAAATCATTTTTTTTTATTAATCTCATTGAGCGTAGCAAATACTTGCGCTTCTTCTGGATACATATATCCAGGTTTTTCATTTCTATTCCTAAGTCAAGGTTGTAATTGTATAGTTTAATCTCGAAAAAGGTACCAAAAGAGGAGCAGTAGCGGAAGACGTGCGGAAAATGCTAAATATACGTGTAAACTCCCTAGAGTTCATATGGGATAGGGATTCCCTTTGTTTTACGGGTAGCACGACAGGCTTTGTTTCACGACAGAGCGATCTTCTTTTGTTTTACGGACAACCATTTTTGAGAGGCACGCATTTTCCCAAACGGACGGACAGGGAGTTACATTAGAGACAGACAAGGTTACATAATAGTTATTTAAAATTTTAAAGACTGAAGAAGAAAGATCGGTAGCTCAGGACGTTGAAAATCGATTCTCGATTTTTAGGTAAACATTGTACAAAACTTGTTATTTCTCATTCATATAATTATTGTTATTTATTGTTATTGACGGATATTAATTGTTGTTTATTTTTGTATTTTATCTAATTACTTAACAATAACAAAAAACTCGATTTTTAGACTACAGAATCGATCCCTGAATTATCCCATGATTTACGATCTGTACAAAATATTATGTATAATAAGAAATGATAGGTTTGTAAATATGTGTCGGAGATGGAAAAGCACCGGAACCTCTCCTTGGATTCTCGGGAATACCGTAATGTCGTAATTTAGATTAAACAAATGTCGCTCCGATTGTTCGAGGTTTATGATAGTGAGCTTGGGCTCGAGGCGACAACCAGTCGCCGAACGTAGCCGCGGTCAAGGGATGAACGTTTTGTCTAACAAAGGCATGAAGTAACCCTATAGCTATCCTTAAAAGAAATACTTAGGACGGGGCACGACTGTAAGCGTTTCAACGATTTCTGTCCCGTGGCTCGCCACACGCAGACTCTATTCTTTGAGTAAGATGATTACCAGATGTCGACGCGTCTCCACAGTACATGTTCAGCTAGCCCGAGGACCCGCTATAAATCTTAAGATCTGTTTAACTAAAGTCCTTCAAACCGACAAACAGTCCTCGTCCCAACTACGAGAAAATAAGAGAAATCTATTTTTCTCACCAACGACGCTTCCTCTTCTCGAACTTTCTCTTAAGGGCGGCTAGCACCCTTCCCTAACCACCAACATGGAAATTGACCAATTAACAGTAACGCCAATTTCCCTCACTTTCCGAATGAAGGCTTTTCTCCACGAATCCGATGATTTCGTGCCCTTAGGCACACCCGTCATAGTTTTCCTCGACAGCGTTACCGTGATGGAGAACCACTCTCCGGTACGATCTCGACGACGATTCAAGTAACTCTCGGATACGTAGTGATTGCCCCACGCATTAACATTGAGTACAACTTAGACGCTAAAGAAGAGTAGAGTTCGTCATCCCGTTGACCGTGGATTCGTTATTGAGCCTAGGATCATTGTCATTAGCTTCTCGAGTATCAATTTATCGCGATTACTTGTCCAATTCCAACATGGTCATGTTTGCACTAGTAAATATCTCCTCTATTGCATAGTGATCACGTCTAGTGTCAATAAGGATTCGTTTACGCCCTTAACCCTAACTCTAATCGTAACGCCAACCCGACATATGTATATCTATTTGACCGCAATTACCCGATAGAATTACATACCGACGCTAGTTCCGAAGGGTTTGGGTTATATCGATACACAAGGTGGAAGGTAAAAATCGAGTAGTGGAGTACTATAGTAAAAGAACCAGCCCCGCGGAATCCAGATATCACTCCTATGAACTCGAAACATTTCCGCCACTACCTGCATGGACGGGAATTTCTTGTTGTCACGGATTGCAACTCCTTAAAGGCGTCTAGTAGTAAAGTACATTTGAATGACAGGGTACACAGGTGGTGGGCTTACTTACAAACGTTTACCTTCGACATTGTGTATCGGAAGGGCAAGCGAATGGCTCACGTAGATTTCTTTTCGCGAAACCCCACAGGCGTTGACCCTATTAAATTCGACAAAATCAAAGAGAAAATAGTTGATCTGGCCGAAATTTCGGAAGACTGGCTATTAGCGGAACAACTTCGTGATCTTCAAATCTTGGAAATTGTCAAGAAATTGCAAAACGACGAGCTCGCGGAAGATATCGCGAATACTTATGAGTTGCATACAGGTACCCTTTACCGCAAAGTGTAGCGGAGGGGCAGAACCCTCTGCTTGCCCATTGTTCCGAGAGGCTTTAGATGGTCCGTTATTAACCATGTGCATCAGTCAATTATGCACTTGGGTTGGGATAAGACGCTCGAGAAACTGTACGAGTATTAGTGGTTCGAAGGAATGGCGAAGTACGTTCGTAAGTTCGTAAGGAACTGCCATGCTTGTAGAGTTTCGAAGGCTAGTTCAGGTAAGATACAAGATACAAACCAAACCAAGCTAGAGCGAAAATTCAAGGGTCCATTCGTAATAGCAGAGATTTTGGAAGGAGATAGATATATTTTAAAAACGTTAGACGGCAAACGATCGTATAAAGACAGTTATGACAGATTAAGAAAAATGCCGGACAGTCGCGTTCCTGCTGAGTTGGACGTCGCTAGTGACAGCAATGACAGTGACCACGACGATATGAGCACCTCGATCTCGGAAGATCATTAGCACAAAGACCGTAACACCTTACGGAGTATGTTATGAAGCTCGGCTAAGGGGCAAGTGATGTGTTCACGCGCACCATGAGCTATAGTGTTATGAAGTTTGGTGTGGTCGTGCGATCTATAAAAATGGGATCCATTGGGGTACGAAATTGGGACTGGTCCATTTCGCCGTTAGGACCCGACTGATAATCCACAGGATGCAACTAGTACTTCCAATACTAATTACAACGTTACTAATTCATGTTCTCCTCTATTCCTTTTGTTGTCAAACATCCGGACAAAATTTTGTTGTTACACTGGACCTTCAACTTATTTAGACATTAAGTTAAAATGTAAACAATGTTAATTGTACCGAGACTAACGTTAGAAAACTCAATATTGTAGTTATACCCGAGGACGTCCGATAGTCAGAATGGCCGTGTCGGAGATGAAAGAACACCGGAACCCCTCCTTGGATTCGCGGGAATACCGTAACTTTGTAACTTAGCATAAACAAATTTCGCTCCGTTTGTTCGAGATTTATGATCATGAGCTTTGGGCTCGAGGCGACAACCAGTCGCCGAACGTAGTCGCGGTCAAGGGATGAACGTTTTGTCTAACAAAGGCATGAAGTAACTCTATAGCTCTCCTTAAAAGAAATACTTGGGACGAGGCACGACGGTAAGCATTTCAACGATTTCTGTCCCGTGGCACGCCACACGCAGACTCTATTCTTCGAGTAAGATGATTACCAGATGTCGACGTGTCTCCACAGTACATGTTCAGCTAGCCCGAGGACCCGCTATAAATCTTATGATTTGTTTAACTAAAGTCCTTCAAAACGACAAACAGTCCTCGTTCCAACTACGAGAAAATAGGAGAAATCTATTCTTCTCACGAACGACGCTTCCTCTTCTCGAACTCTCTCTTATGGGCGGCTAGCACCCTTCCCTAACCATCAACATGGAAATTGACCAATTAACAATATCGCCAATTTCCCTCACTTTCCGAACGAAGGCTTTTCTCCACGAATCCGATGATTTCGTGCCCTTAGATACACCCATCATAGTTTTCCTCGACAGCGTTACCGTGATGGAGAACCACTCTCCCGTACGATCTCAAAGACGATTCAAGTAACTCTCAGATACGTAGTGATTGCCCCATGCATTAACATTGAGTACAACTTAGACGCTGAAGAAAAGAAGAATTCGTCATCCCGTTGACCGCGGATTCATTATTGAGCCTAGGATCATTGTCATTAGCTTCTCGAGTATCTAATTATCGCGATTACTTGTCCAATTCCATCATAGTCATATTTGCACTAGTAAATATCTCCTCTATTGCATAATGATCACGTCTAGTGCTAATAGGGATTCGTTTCACGCCCTTAACCCTAACTGTAATCTTAACGCGAACCCGACATATATATATGTCGGAGATGGAGAGACACCGGAGCCTTTCGTCGAAACCGGGGAAAAACCCCTAATATTGTAGTTTGGATTCCACCATAGCCGTAGTTAAACAATCACCGTCCTTCAGCCCAATTGTAATTGCCTGGAATCTATGAGAATGAGTTTGGGTTCGAGGTGACAACCAGTCACCGAACGTAGCCGCGGTCAAGGGACGAACATTTTTCTAACAAAGTCATGAAAAAGTCTATAGCCCCCCATAAAAAGAAATAGTTCTAACGGCACTCGACAGTAAGCATACTAACGGTTTCTGTCTCATGGCTCGTCATAAGCAGACCCTATTCTATGGGTAGGTCGATTTCCGGTTGTCGAGATATAATCGCAAAACATCGGCAGCCAGCCTAATGACCCGTCATAAACCTTAAACCTTAATTAACGAAAATAGGCAAACAGTCTTTTCCGTGAAGGACACTTCCAAAGACTGACCAATTAACATTAGCGACATTTTCCCTCACTCTCCGAACGAAGACTTGTCTCCACGAATATAAAAGACCTGGTGCCGCTAGAGAAGAGAGCAGTTTTTCCTAAACAGCGTCACCGTGAGAGCTTCGAGTACGATTTCATCGACTAAGGTATCCTTTCGATAGAGTGCTTACTTCGCGTGCTAACTGAGAGTACCACCTAGGCGTTGCCGACGAGTAAAGAGTAAAAGAGTCCCGTTGACCGCGGATTCGTTATCGGACCTAAGACTATTGTCATTCGCATCGCGAGTACCTAACCGCCGCAGCTTATTTGTCAAACCTCACATCTCCATACTTGTGTCAATAAACTCTGGATCATACCTTGACAATGGCTACTACTGGTGAAGATTCGTTGCCTGCCCACACCTCCAATCCTACTGGCTCTCCGACATATATATCAGAAATCAAAAGACATCTGGGCCTTTCTGGAATTTTTTTGAAGATCCCCAATACTTTAGTCTAGACTATTTATTATAGCTGTACTTAAATAATAAAACTTAGAAGTAGTTTTTTATGATTCAATCCGATTATATTTGCCCGAGATTTGTGACGGTGGGTTTGGGCTCGAGGTGACACAACTAGTCGCTAAACGTACGGAATGACAGAGGTATGGAACAGAGGTATGGCATAATTGTATAGCTCTCCTGAAAGATATAGTTGTCGTGAGGGGTACAGCGAGGCACAGAGAAGAGTATATATGTGTAGTTCCATTTGGGCTGGGGGCAGTAAGTTAAGTTCTACTTGCACTGTGGACAAGTAAGTTTAGTTACACTTGAAATGCGGACATGTAAGTTCAGTTCGACTTAGACGTTGGAAGAATGCGCATTTGCTATCCCATCCACCGTGGATTCGTTATTGAACCTAAAGATCATTGCCATTAGCATCTCGAGTATCTAATCGCCACGGTTACTTGTCAAACTCTGTAATAATCATGTTTGTACCAGTAAATATCGTTTATATTGTATAACAATAATGGTTAATTCAAATGAAAATTCGTTACACGCCTCTAACCCCAATGAGAATTCGACATACATGTCGGAGATGTAGGGAAATCGGGCCTTTCTTTGGGAAGATCCCCAATACTTGGGCTCGAGGTGACACAACTGGTCGCCGAACGTGGCCACAGTCACGGGACCGTGTTTCATCTAAGAGAAGAAGTACCGATATTGAGGGACACGCTGTATTAGCAATCAAGCCCCGACCAGGAGCAATGTTGGTTTTACGCGGGACTGCCTAGTAACGGCGCTTGGAATTTTGTTGATATTCCCGATCAATATGTAATTCACAAATGTGACCGTATCTCTCTTTTATTTTGCAATCACCTTGGAGAGTTTACTGATATCGTCTAGGCAGTCAATCTGAAAGTAACCCAGCTTCTCAGTTAACGTGTCTGCGTGCTACAAAATATATTCTATTGTACAAAGAGTTTTCCTGTTGACCGTGGATTCGTTATTGAACCCAAGAACGTTGTCGATAGCTTTCGTTAAACTTATTAACTATTACGCGCCTAAAATTTCTAACGAAAACCCGACATATATATCATATAAATGACTTAAATATACGTACTTCTGCTTCAGGTATTCCTTTAAACCTTCGTGGAAAACGTTTTCTGTCAAGATGTGTGACATCATTCGAATAACTGACGCCGCTGCAAAGATATGGATACACATTAGAGATTGGTTTTTATTAATTCATGATCATTATTCAGTAGCGATTATTTATGTTTATTATTCATTATTCAAAACATGCATATGTAAACAATATCTAGATTTCTTCCAGGATCAAATGATATACATCTGTATATGCATCTTATTTGTTTTTTTTTTTAGTTTTAGTTTTGTTAATTGCATTGTTATTAAGCATTGCAAAAGAGAAATAGTAAAAATTCTTTTCAATTTAAGCATTTCTCATGTTAAAAAATGCTTCACCAAATGAGTCGCGTACGTTTCATATGTTTCATTTAAAAATTTTGAATAAATTCAGCAATAAAAGATATTGACCGTTCACTGTTCCATTATATGTAAATATGAATATTACGCAGACCATTGTCGACTTATATCATTCTTTTTTAAATTATACGATAATCTTCTAACTACAAGGAGCGATGTAAGATAGCAAATTATATTGATAATAATATTTTAGTCTTTGAATAAATATCCTTGTTCTCATATTCGATTATATTTCTTGAAGCAAAAATGATAATGGTAAAAATCTTTTATAATAATTATATTTTTTAGATTTTATAATATCAATATAATGCAATAAAACAGTAGGTACGATTCTTTTCCAGTTAACTCTATATGCGATGTGTGTGCAACGTCAACAAATATCTACACCCGACTCGAGAAACCTGAACTACCTTGCACACGACACCAACTCACAAACCAAAGGAATATGAATTCGACATGTAGGCATAAGATAAACCAATATCTAGAAGGGCTGGTCTTGATCGAGGCTTCAGTCTTTCGGTAACGGTCTAATCGCAAACTTATAATCTTATTATAGAATAAAGGTATATCGAATTCTGGTTCAAGAAACCAACATTTTTTTATTATTATTTTCCTGTCATTTTTACGTGACACGTGCAAAAAATTTTTAACTTATAAATACTATTAGCAAATAATGCATTTTCACCATTAATGATTTTTCTAATTCATTTATTTTTTCTAATGCTTTAGAACTGGAAAATCTGGCGATTGTGATGTTCATCTTTACATTAACGTCTTGAGCTTAGAAAATCATTTCCATTAGATTAGAGAAAATGTTGTCATAAGAACAGAGAGATATTCAATAAATTAATCTACAATCCTCAAGAAATTCCACCTCTAAAGTCCATTCTTCCATTAAAAGTTTGCTTACCATTTACAATGTTACATTATCATATTTGTGTTAGATTGCTAAATATTCTACTAGTATTACATTTTCGTAAAACACTTTTCAACTTTATCATTAAGTAATTTATTTAATGCAATATAATGAACTTATTTTTTCCAATTTTAATGTAGACAAGTAAAGTACTTCTTTTTTAAAATATTTCTCGTATTTTTATTGACAAGATATTAATTTGTTTCAATAATCTGCGCTATGTAGCTTGATATTATTCTCTTTGAACGTTTGTTCTTCATAGAAATTATTAATATTAATAATTAATAAATTAATTGCCATACTAATAATATATTCAAGAAATATAATCAACGCCATTCTAATGTATCTCCACTAGAACTCAAAAGTATCCTGCAATTTAATTAGAGTATCACAGTTAATAATTATGTGTTAATAAATAATGACGATATTCTGTATTAGTATTATAATATTATGACAGCAAAATTACTTATAAATAACTAATAGATATGGAATCAACTAATTTGATTTGTGGAGTGAAACCAGTTATGATACATTTTTTTAACAAAATTTTTACCATGACGTTATGGAGAGCTTATTTATCCTCAAACTGCATACATATGTAGTCTGTAGTCTGTAGCTGTAGTCATAAATGAAATAGAAAAGTTTTTCCATAAAATATAATTTAATGAATTGAAACTTATAATATAATTTATTCAAGCAATAGTTATTCTAATCTAATACTTCTTATCATATTTCAAATTTTAGGAAACTGTAGTAGACGAAAGGCCTAAGAGATATCTGGAGAACTATAAACAACGTCGCGAGAAAGCCGAAGTACCAAGAGGCTCAACAATGTACCATCGATCCTTCAATAGAATACAGACGACACCAAATTTACAGCACGCAATGAACATTAATCACAGTAACACCAACACCTTTGGTAGTCGAAGCTACGCGCAAGTAAACAACCAATCGCCACCCTTGGACAACCAAAATCAGAACAATAACAGCAACGACATTGCTGACAATTAAGTAGGCGACTGATCTAAGGGTAGAAACCCGGTAAAGAGATGTTAACTGTTCGAAAGATGAAAAATCATTGAAGTTTAGTGACGATGTTGTGGCGGATGAAAGCTAGTGATGGGTTGGTCTATGATCACGAAAACAGCTGATTTGTTAAGGGCAAGTTTTAGTTAGGATTGTTTTTTTCTTCCTTTTGTTTAATTCTTTACTAGATTATATCTCTTGTGAGGTCTGCTGGGTGTTTCCTTTTCAGTCTTCTTTCCATGTTTGAGGTGTTGATCGTTTTCGCAGCTAGCTGGTTCGAATTTCTTGCTATTCTTGCCTTATATCTTTCCGCATAGCTGCTGATTGCTTGCTTAACCGTTGGTATTCCCAGGTCCCTCCGTATATCCTCGTTTCTGACATACCAGGGTGCGTATACTATTGTTCTGAGAATGCTAGCTTGTATTGTCTCTATTTTGTTTATATGGTTCATTGCTGCTGTCCCCTATAGTGGTATTCCGTACGTCCATATTTCTTTTATGATAGTTTTGATATTTTTAATTTATTTTCTATGCTTAATTTGGATTTTCGACTTGTTAGCCAATGTATTTGTCTCCTCGTTGTCCATCTTTTGTCTATTACTGATTTAGTATGCTGTTTCCAAGTGAGTTGTCTATCTAAATAGAGTCCTAGGTATTTGACCTGTTTTGTTTGTGTTATATGCGTGCCGTTCAGTAGGATGTTTGGTAGTATCTTTTTTCGTAGCGTGAATGTAATATGGTTGCATTTATTGGGGTTTGCTTTTATTTGTTTTTCTTGTAGACACTTTTCTATTTTTGTGGTATGTTCTTGTAGCAATTTGACTGCTGATTCTGGGTTAGTGTGTATGACTAGTACAGCTGTGTCGTCCGCGAATATCAGTATTTTGCTATTGGAAGTTGGTTTGCTATTGGTATGTTGGCCGTGTATAATGTGTATAGTATTGGTATATGTGTATAGTATTAAGACGCTTCCTTGCGGAACCCCTACCTTCATGTCTTTAGCTTCAGAGTATGTGTCCTTGATTTTTATTAAGAAGGTTCTGCTGCTCAAGTAAGATTTTATTAATTGGTGCATTTGTTCCGGGAATTGTTTCCTGATTGTTTGTAGTAGGCCTTTGTGGTTTATTTTCTCAAATGCTTTCTCTATGTCCATAAAGAGGGCTTGTGCAGTATTGTCTGTTTTCTAGTGCTAGTATTATTTCGTTAATGAGCCTGTGCATTTGGACCGTGCCGCGTGGTGAAAGTCCTGCAGAATATCCGCTACATAGTGCAACGAGAAGGCGAACACGGGGGGCCGCGTACAACTTCCACTGCAGGCGTCCACATGAAGTGGTGTATCGTTGATGTTAGTGATGTAAGTGAGAGCAGTGAAGATGAGCACTTCTGAGGGCAGATGTGATGGTCAGGAATGGTTGAATGTTGTGTCGTAAGAAAAAAAACCTGATTAGAGATCGATCAAAACAGTGTCGTCTGTCCTTCGGTTGTTATTACACAGAGAAAAAGCCTATGTGACTAAAGTCACCTAGTTCTTGCGGAGTGTTAACAGGATGGGATTAAAATAACGCTGATAGAGGTAGACGATTTGAATTCAAAGAGTTGTTGATCGAGAAACGTTGAGCCGTTGATCGGAAAGCGTTGAGCGGTTAATCAAGAAGTGAGAGTGTGTCGAGAGGTCAGAGTTAATCGAGGAGTCGAAGAGTAGAATTATTAGCATTGCCGTGTTGCGAGAGTTGTTAGCGTTGTTGAAAGATTGAGTGCTTAGCGTTGTGAAGTTGCGTGACTTACTAGCGTAGCTGAGAGATTGAGCTGTTAGCTTGTCGAGTTGCGAGAGCGGTCGAATTAAGGTAAGAGTGTTACATTTAGTTCAACTTAAACATCCATCGTTTTCTGTCTAATTAATATCTGTATAACTAATTTATTGTAAATAAATTACAAATTATAAATAGTGTGAGGAAAAATCTATACCTGAATTTCCTCGATACTACAAGTGGATGCCTGTGGAGTGTTTGTTTCGGAATCCAAATTGATGATCTGGTACTAATTTTTTCTTTTCTATTATCGATTTTATGCGATCATATATTATTTTTACCAGTATTTTGGAAAACACTGCAAGTAGCGATATTGGTCTGTAAGATGCAGTTTGGTGTGGGTCTTTGCCTGGTTTAGGTAACATTATGATCTGTGCTAGTTTCCATAGTTTAGGAAAGTATTGGATTTTTAATATTGCATTGAGTATTATGGTCACTAGTCTTATCGCTCTTGGCCGAAGGTTCTTCAAGATTTTGCCATTGATCAGGTCGATTGCTGGTACTTTGTTGTTTTTTGTTTTCTCGATTATGTTTCTGATTTCTTGTGCTGCTGTTTTAGGTATGGTACTAGTTTCCCTGCGGTGTTGTTTAGTAGTTCAAGGGGGGGAGGGTCTATTATTTCAGCATCTATGTAGATTGGTGGTGGTTTAGCGATACCGATTATTGGTTTTTCAACTGAATCTGTTACTCTCTCTTCTGGCAGCGCGCTAAATGAGTTTCGGAGATTGATTTCTTGTAGCCATTGTTGCTTATCTGCTACTATTGCTTTCCTACAGCTTATGCATGGTGTTACTTTTCGTTTTTTGCTGGAAGTTACCACCTTCCAGCTATCCTCATGGTGGGTTAGTTCGTAGTTCTCATCATTGTTTTGTGTTGTTTCCATGTCTATTTCGTTTATAACTGCACACCCTTGTTCTTCGTTTATTGATTGCCTTGGGATGGTAGAGCTTGTGTCTCTATTTATGTATAATGTTTCGCCTTTACTTGTAATTTTTATTGGTGGAATTTGCATTTTCCACCATTTGGCGATGGCTGATTACGTTACCGCTTTCTCTTCCATTTGCCGCACTTTCACTGAAGCACTGTTTCGCACATCCGTTTAGATCGGCTGCTCGGGCAGAACTAGAATGCTTAAAGTGCTTCATGAAAGTATGTGAACACTTGCCGTAGAAAATTTTTGAAAATTATGGATAGATATATTATGTACGTTATTCGAACCTTTTTGAAATTTCATTGATGAAACATAACTACCTGATTATGTTGGTAAAATTTGTAATCAACTCAAAAGTATAATTAGAGGTAATTTATTGCAAGAAATATACTTATTGCAAGTAAAAAATAACGAACAGCGTAAATAGTGCAATGAATAATTGACTGTTGGAATACTTGGTTAATCTTTGCAAAGTCTATACTTGTAATAAACATTTTGTAACTTTCTATTTAAATATTTTATCAAAAGATCTTTTTATAAATCGTACCAATATAATCGTACGAGTTCATATATTTTCGCGAATTATAGCGTATGTATTGTACTTCATGAGCAACAACGTGTGTATTTTATTTCGATGATTCCGCATGAAGAATTTAAATTTGGTAAAAATTACTAACAGATCCGTTATAGGACGTCTCTCAACTATTTATTGTCGAAAGTCTCACCTTTTATTTTTGCCAGATAATGTTTTGGCTTAAGGTTTAATATATTAATTAATTGATAAAATACATAGGTACCTATTATCTCTTGCCCTTGACATTTGCCAATAAATAGAAATTATTAATGGTCACATCGTATTCGTTTATATCTTTTATCTGATGTTAAAAATGTTGCGTCGAACTTTGCTCTGAATATTCTCGAACATATGTATTGGGAATTACTTCTAATAACAATGAGAAAATCTCTTACCTTTCTGATACGCAATATCGTCGAACAAGTTACTAATTTCTTCAGGCGTGTTCGCGTCCATGTTCATGGGACGCGAATTTTCACCTGCATCTACAATGAAAGCGTTTCCTTGTATGTTGTCAACGACAAACACTTCGTCTAATCGCCATTCGGGTAGTACCTACATATATATTACAAATGTACTAGATATGATACAAGAATACGTTTAAAGTATTCGGCGAGAATTTAATGGTGAAAGATATATTAGTTGTTAATTGATGTAGAGGTCAGAAACATACGTAGAATGCATAGCTATGTTAATAGTCATATAAAATATAAGCAACTGATAATTGAAATTTTGAATGCAACAGAAATTTATTATCGAATTTATAACAATTCTATTATAACAAATTAATAGATTATAAGTAGAAGACACATTTATTACACTTACTTTATGAATAATAATGTATTGGAAGTAGTTTGCAAATCCTTCATTCAACCAAATCCACGTCCACCATTCTGGACTAACAAGATTTCCAAACCACTGATGCGTAAATTCGTGAGCTATAATCGTAGTTATACTTTGCTTCATATAAGTTGTGGTAACACCGTCTTGATAAAGAAGAGCGGACTCCCTGAAATGAAGAGTTTCGATCGAAGTTTGCCATCAAAAATATAATATTTTTTAACTAGATTTTAATATTGTATTAGTTGCAGATATATATATGAGATATGACTATTTTTAAAATTTATTTACTGTCACTGAGATTTGCACTTAGAATTTTCTTAATCTGGAATTTAGGGCAAGGCTCTTTATATTTGGAACAATTTAAAAGAATGTATTTAACGTTAGCCTAGCAGTTGTAAACGTTATTCGTTGCTGAATTTGATTACTAAACTAGATATACATATGTATAAACCTTATGTAGACAAAAAGCCATGACATTTGGTTTTCTTAAAAATAAAATTTCTAGTTTTATGAAAGCGCATCATTAAAACTCTACTGGTATGTTATTTGTTTGATTCATCATCCATTCCTAAAAACTTTCATACGCTATGGTCGAAAATTCGATGAGTTCGCCCTTGAAATTTGAACTTTGACCTGCTAAATCGAATTGTGATTTTGATCAACTTTGATTACGTGCTGCAACAATTACATGTAAGTGACGAGGCCCCAATTCTCTGTAGCGCCTAGCGGAAAGTCCTCCAGCGATACCTGATCCATTTTTGGTATATAATGGGTGAAATTGATGGCGGTATATTCATTTAAAGCGTCTAGCAATTCTTTACTCTTCTCTAAGACGTAATGTGTCTGATTCACTGCCTGTGGCTTAGTACACACCCTGAACATACCATCTTCGTTGCATTCATACTTGGAGACTATGAATGCCACTAAATAAGTGGATATCCGAGGAGTTGTTTTGAACTTAGTTGTCGCCATGTCGTTTTCCACTTTTGGTTCTTCAACTGGCAACGGAGGCATGTTTGAAATCGCATGGTAAGATTTCGGATGGGTTATAGAAATGTTGAAGCGTGCCTTGAAAGCAGGCTCATCCCAACAAGGGAATGCTAACCGTGCACCTGTTGGCTCGAAATGAGTTGCAGCCACATATCTGCAACATGAAAATAAAGTTCTCGAAAATATTGATCGTTTCGAGCAAAAAATGAGCGAGAAAATGCAACAGTTAGTCGTAATTTTTCTTTACGCTTTATTAAGAGAAATGATGGTGTGCAAAAGATTCTGGCCAATTAGGTTCAAAATGAACTATTCAACTAATTTTAAATAATATTACATAATTTCATAACAGCGTTTATTTCTTGTATTGGTTTCTTTTATTTATCATGCTCTTATACTCAATATTATCAAAATTCTTTTTAATACCAATAAAAAATTATATGAATGAAATTACAAAATGAATATAAATGAATATATATAAAATGAAAAATTTATCTAAGAGATGGCTTGCGAACTATATAAGAAGGTATTCTTACATTAGATTGCCATTTTTGTCGGCAGATCTGATCCTGTAAAATCCTGTTAATTGATCGTTCACGACTCCAGAATAGCTCACAGTAAGCAAGTATTGGTTTCCCTTCTTAAGCTTGTCATCAAGCGTAATAATTAAGAATTCATGTACTTCGTCAGATGTAAAACTATTCACCTTAATAGCAGCTTTGTTTAAATCGTGCAGGGTAATATTCTTGACAGTGAGGTTCTTCATGTTCAGTGTTATTGACTGGGCATCCTGAATTTCAGCTACAATGTAGATCTTCACTTCACCGGTAAATTTGAAGTCTGTTTCTGATAAATTTGAATTCAAATTCACTGTCAAATCTAGCTCATAAAAATTTGGTTTGGCTTCTACTGGTAGTTTATAGCTTGGTTCGTCGACTTGAGAGCTGATCACGTCTCCAAGTAGAAGATTCGTGAAAATCAGATTGATAAGGAACAGTATCAATATTCTTGCCATTTTGGATCGATTCGGCAAACAAGCGCATCCATTGGAAGACCCACAATTCGTTTATTTTCTATTTTGTAAAATATATTATTTATTTATATATTATTCTTTCGGCTCGTGAATGTTGATGAAATTTCTTTACTCGATTTTACTTCTAAATCACGCGAAATGTTAATTTGGGCGTATGTAATTAAATACTACACCAGAATCGTCTGCAACCTGCAATAGATTTTCAATGTACATTTGTATCTAACGTTTCAGCTCGGTTGCAAATATTTATGAGTTACGAATGAGAAGATAATAACGTAAGAAATATAGATGGAATCGTATACGCGTAATCCAATGAATGATTTAGTGATAAGAAGAAAACTTAATAACTTCCTTAATAGTTCCGATCATTATGACTTTCATATTTCGATCGAAATAGAAATTAATATTTTGGTAACAATTTCTCGAAATCGTCGGAAAATAAGGAATTCATTAATTTAAATGGATTAAAAAGTGTATAAATTAAATCGTACGTAAACGCCCAATTTTGGTCTTTAATGCGTAAAATAATGTAAAACACGGTGAATGAAAAATAAATACTGGCATTTCATCGATATCTCAAATTTTCTAATGCTGAAGAACTCTAAAATTTAAGAAGACCTCTTTTATTACATCAGAAATATATTTTTTTATATTTAAATCGTTTTTCTTCATATAATTTTGTAGTGGAACATGAGTCAAAGGACATTACGAATCATGTTCTGGTTTTGCCTCATATTGTCGAGACCGTTAGATTATGAGTAATGTAAAAGCAAATAAACTCCGGGCAAAACAATGTCACCGCTACGCGCAACCGTCGAACAACGACAAATTTAAATGTTCCGGCTCTCCTCCAATCGGTATAAATATACGGACGCGATCGCGAGCGAAAATATAAGAATATAAGAGTATAAGGCGATTAGCTGCGAATTATCGAATGGTCTGTATCGACATTAACGAGTATCTTGTCGCGTAAAAAAGAAATTCTCTTGATGATACAAAAAACTTTATTTCTCAAGAGTCCAAGACCCTTGGGTACGACTTACAATGTTCAAGTATCGGCTCACAGTTTAGACTAACTTAGTCATCAATATTCGGGGTTTATATACTATGCAAGGACAACGGAATAGATGGTGGGGGTATTGTTTTTGGAAATTCTTTACCAGGGTGGCGATGTGTCGCCTAAAGTGACGTCAGTGTAGAAGATTTTGGGGTTACAATCTCCGCGACGAACGATAATGAGATTTATATTGTATCAAGGACTCTGTACACGTATATTTATTCATTTTAAATATACTTGACAAACGGCTACGATTTTATTTTGGCTTTCCTTACTAGTCAATACTTAACACGACCAATCCACAACAATTTTATACGCAAATTATGAATTATGGTCGTTTCTTCATGCCGATTAATTTCCTTGTAGATTGTGGATTTTTATACAAATTCATATTATTTTGAACACAAGTAAATGAATAAAATCCAAATAGAAATATGTTTCATCTATTAAAAATTACTGTAATATCGCGGAAAATTGAGGTATACATTTTTCCTCATACTACTTATAATTTATAATTTATTTACAATAAAGAAACTAAACAGATATTAATTAGGCTGAGAACAATGATGGTTTAACTGGAACTGAACGTAACAACCTTATTTTACTTCAAGCACTCTCGCAACTCGACAACGCTAACAACTCTACTCTTCGGCTTCCCGACTAGCTTTGTCCTCTCGGTCAACACTCTTTGAACCCAAATCGAACCCCTCCATTAGCGTTATTTTTTCTTTTCTTTAATCTTATCATGCCAACGCACCGCAAGAACTAGGTGACCTTAGTCATATAGGCTTTTTTCCCTATGTAAACTAACATTGTTTGGAGGACAGACGACATTGTTTTGATCGAATTCTAATCAGGCTTTTTTTACGATACTACATTACAACCAGTGCTCCGTTTTAGATATTTTATATTTATTTGTATTTATATACGTCGGAGATGAAAGGACACCGAAGCCTTCCCTTTGGAACTTTGGAAAAATCTCCTAACATTGTAATCTAGATTCTAATGATAGCCGCAATTAAGCAATTGTGGTTATTCAATCCGATTGTATTTTTTTCTTATTCATTTCTTTTTATTCACAATTTGTTCAATTTGGACATTTGGAAGAATTAACTGTTTGATTATCATGTGGCTGACTACCCCCAGCGGGGTACCATCCGCGCGTTTACTTGATTATATCCTTTGTGAGGTCTGCTGAGTGTTTCCTTTTCAGTCTTCTTTCCATGTTTGAGGTGTTGATCGTTTCCGCAGCTAGCCGGTTCGGGTTTGTTGCTATTCTTGCCATATATCTTTCCGCATAACTGCTGATTGCTTGCTTGACCGTTGGTATTCCCAGGTCCCTCCGTATATCCTCCTTTCTGACATACCAGGGTGCGTTTATTATTGTTCTAAGAATTCTAGCTTGTATTATCTCGATTTTGTTTATATGGTCCATTGCTGCTGTCCCCTATAGTGGTATTCCGTACGTCCAGATTGGTTTTATGATTGTTTTGATATTTTTAATTTATTTTCTATACTTAATTTGAATTTTCGACTTGTTTGCCAATGCATTTGTCTCCTCGTTGTCTATATTTTTCTATAACTGATTTAGTATGCTGCTTCCATGTGAGTTGTGTATCTAAAGGGAACCTTTAAGGGTGCCTTTTTTGTGTTATGTGCATGTCGTTCAGTAGGATGTTTGGTGGTATCTGTTTTTGCAGTGTGAATGTAATATGGTTGCATTTGTTGGGATTTGCTTTTATTTGTTTATCTTGCAGCCACTTTTCGATTTTTGTATTATGTGATGTAGTAATTGGACTGCTGATTCTGGGTTAGTGTGCCTGACTAGTACAGCTGTGTCTTCCGCGAATGTCTGTATTTTGCTATTGGTAGTTGTTGATATGTTGGCCGTGTATATGTATACCATTGGTTCTAAGCCGCTTCCTTGCGGAACCCCTGCCTTCATGTCTTTAGCTTCAGAATATGTGTCCTTGATTTTTATTACGAAGGTTCTGCTGCTTAAGTAAGATTTTATTAATTGGTGTATTTCTTTCGGCGATTGTTTACTGATTGCTTGTAGTACGCTTTCGTGGTTTTTTTTGTCAAATGCTTTCTCTATGTCCATAAAGAGGGCCGTGCAGTATCGTTTCTTATTATCACTGCGGTATCATATATGGTGTAGTATGGTATTTTCATTTAGTTTTTTGGAGTGAAGCGTGTTTCTGAAACAAGTTGTATTTTCAAGCTTTCGCGGGGAGACGCGGTCGTTCGAATACGCGTCAACGGGAGTCGTAAATTCCCGTTACGATTAGAATAATCGACACCACGAATAGTTCGATCCCCTTATTTCGGTTAGGATAATAGGGGTAGTTGTGGTATAACACTGGGAGTCACAGAGTTATAAAGATACATATTTCCAACACTTTATACAATCACACAAAGTAGTAACGCCGTTGATTAGGATATAGATAACGAAGAGAAGGATTATTCTTAGATGAGAGAATGAGAGCTATAGGAGTTTTAGGCCTGTGAGAGCTGTAGGAGCTGTCGGACTCCTGAATACTGTGAGAGCAGTAGGAGGCTCTAGGCCTTGTAGGCACTTTGAGAGCCGCAGGAAGACTCTGAGAGATATAGGAACGGTGAGAGCAATAGGGATTGCAGGAACTCTAGGCACCGTGAGAGATGAAGGAACTCTGAAGTTTATTCTAATGTGAGTATGGAGGAAAACTCGGTATGGGTGTGCCCTTTGAACAAAGAACGCGGATTCGTTGCTTACATTTTTAGTTAGGAAAGTGAGGGCAATGATCCGCGATGCCGATTGGTTGTGACCAATGTTAGGGAAGAAGATAGAAGGAAGAAGCCTCCTACCAACTTGGGTCCTAGGCGACATATTTTATAGGGAAACTCAGATTTTCCGCTAGGCAATTATTTCGTTTTTCCCATTAGGTAACTACTTCCTTTCTCCTTCCTTCTTCTTCTTAAGAACACGTAATAAACCCAAGGACCCTTCTAAGAAACAAGCTGAAAACACTTCTAGAATTGGAAAGTCTTTTCAGGCAAACAGCTTGACTTAAACCATATGTGCGAACAATGCAGTTAGGATTTTGACTTTATGGTGGGTCCTTGGGTCTATGGAAGGTTCGAAGGACGGCACGTAGACCGTCGGCTGTCAAGCCGCGCGGTATGGAGTGCAGATGTGTTGCGCGGCGGAACACAAGTAATATGTCGATATTGTTGTTATACAGGGATGTTTTAGTTTCTGCAGCCCGTTGTTGCAGGCCGCTTGAGTTCCAGGCTGCTATTTTCAGCGTGTCCGTTTTTATTTTTTGTTTAGCATGTTTGTAAGTAGTTGTAGCATGACTGTGATTCGTTGCGTTTGCTGTCTGAGAACTGCGTTTTGTTCGCTTATCTTTTTTGTTAGCATTCCGGTGTTTATGATGAATTGTTTGAGCATTTCCTTGATTTCTGTTATGTCGTTGCTGTTATTGTTCTGATTTTGGTTGGCTAGGGGTGGCGATTGGCTGATTACTTGCGCGTAGCTTCGACTACCAAAGGTATTAGTGTTACTGTGGTTTATGTTCATGGCATGCTGTAAATTTGATGTTGTCTCAGTTTCTGTGCTGTACTGTTGCGCTTGTAAGTTATTGTATGTTATTGTATGCATTGTATTGTGTTGTATGTTTCGTAGCGGCGGAAACAGTTTACGTTGCAGTTGTTTTCTGACTACAGAGTCCTTGTAGCTAGCTGGGCGGTTTCCATTGCAGTTGAAGCATTTTACTTCATTTATTTTTCCTACATATGCACAGTTTATTGTTAGGTGCTTTTCTGCGCATTTAACACACGCCGGGTTTCTGTTGCAGTAATGTTTTGCGTGTACATATTGCTGACACCGTATGCATTGCGGTATGTCATTTTTGTGTCCAGGTGGCTCCACTGTTACTATTGTGTTTAGAACTTTTTTGATTTCATATATCTCTTTCCGAATCTCTCCACGAATCCGACAATGTCGTGTCCTTAGACACCCCATCATAGTTCTCCTCTGCAGCATCATCGTGACGGAAAGTTTTTCTCTCGTGAGGTCTTTTTTTTTTTTTTTTTTTTTTATTTATTAAAATTCACAATTTGTCCAATTTGGACATTTGGTGGAATTTTTTAACGGTTAAATTAGCATGTTGGTGGCTACCCCCAGCGGGGTACCATCCTCGTGTTTCTTAGGTTGTGTCCTTTATAAGGTCTGCTGGGTGCTTCCTTTTTAGTCTTCTGTCCATATTTGTGATTTTGTATGTTTCCGCAGCTAGCCGGTTTATGTGTGTTGCTATTCTTAATTTGTATTTCTCGGAGTATCTGTTGATTTCTTCCTTGACCGTTGGCATTCCCAGGTCCCTTCGTATATCTTCGTTTCTGACGTACCAAGGTCCGTTTACTATTGTCCTGAGGATTTTAGCCTGTATTACCTCTATTTTGTTTATATGGCTCATTGCTGCCGTCCCCCATAGTGGTATTCCGTACGTCCAGATTGGTTTTATGATCGTTTTATATATTTTTAACTTGTTTTCTGTGCTTAGTTTGGATTTTCGGCTTGTTAGCCAATGCATTTGTCTTCTTGTTTTCTGTATTTTTTCTACTATTGATTTGATGTGTAGTTTCCAGGTGAGTTTTTGATCTAAGTGGAGTCCTAGGTATTTGACATGCTTTGTTTGCGTTATATGCGTGCCGTTCAATAGGATGTTTGGTGGTGTCTTTTTCCGTAGCGTGAATGTAATATGGTTGCATTTATTGGGGTTTGCTTTTATTTGTTTTTCTTGTAGCCAATTTTCTATTTTTACGATGTGTTCTTGTAGTATTTTGACTGCCGTTTCTGGGTTAGTATGCCTGACTAGTATAGCTGTGTCGTCCGCGAATGTCAATACTGTGCTGTTGGTAGTTGTTGGTATGTTCGCCGTGTATAATGTGTATAGTATTGGGCCTAGGACGCTTCCTTGTGGTACCCCGGCCTTGATGTCTTTAACTTGAGAATGTGTGTCCTTGATTTTTATTACGAAGGTTCTGCAGCTTAGGTCGGATTTTATTAAGTGGTGTATTTGCTCCGGGAATTGTTTCCTAATTGTTTGTAGTAGACTTTCATGGTTAATTTTATCGAATGCTTTCTCTATGTCTATGAAGAGGGCTGTGCAGTATTCCTTGTTTTCTAGTGCTACTATTATTTCGTTTATAAGCCTGTGCATTTGCTCTATCGTGGAGTGTTTGTTTCTGAAACCAAATTGGTGATCCGGTATTAGTTTTTTTGTCTCTATTATTGGTTTTATGTGGTCGTATATTATCTTTTCCAGTATTTTGGAAAATACTGGAAGCAGTGATATTGGTCTGTAAGATGCAGTTTGGTGCGGGTCTTTGCCTGGTTTATGTAACATTTTGATCTGTGCTAATTTCCATGGTTTGGGGAAGTATTGAATTCTTAGAATTGCGTTGAATATTACTGTTATTAGTCTTATTGCTTTTGGCGGAAGGTTTTTTAAGATTTTACCATTAATTAGGTCGATTCCTGGCGCTTTGTTGTTTTTTGTTTTATCAATTATGTTTCTAATTTCTTGTGCCGATGTTTTAGGTATGGTGTATTCCTTGTCGGCTGTGGTAGCAGTGGTTTGTGGATCCTCCTCCGTATGACTTTTGAGGTTGCTGTTGTTGGTAATGTGTGGTGTGAATGTGTTGTAGAGGTGGTTGGAGAATTCTTCAGCTTGTTCTTCGTTGCTTCTTGCCCATGTGTTATCTGCTTTTCTGATTGCCGGGACGGGTATTATTGGCTTCCTTATTTTTTTCGTGGCTTTCCATAGTGAATAGTTGGTGTTCTCGTGTGTGGAGAGTGTCCCTATGAACTTTGAGAATTCGTTATCGTTGTGCTCCTTTATTTTGTTTTTTATTTCCTTTGCAAGTTTGTTTAAGTGTTTTTTGTTTTCTCGGGTTCTGTATTTTTGCCATTTTGCTTTTGCTTTTCTTTTTTCTTTGATTTTGTCAAGTATTTCTTGCGGTATTGTTATTGTTTGTCTGCTGGTTGGTTCGGGAGTAGTGGTTGTCCTTGCTGCTTCCTGAATAGTTGCTGTCAATGTTGCTACTGCCTGTTCTATGTGTTCAGGAGTTTTTAACGGGATGTTGCAGTTTATTTTGCTTTCTATTATTTCTTTGAAAGTTTGCCAATTGGTGGTTTTATTGCATAGTGTTTCTGGTTTGCTATAGTGAATTGGTTTGTTTCTGTATTCAATTATTATGGGTGTATGATCGGAGCTGAGCTCGAGGTTGGGTGTTATTTTTAGTTTATTTGTGTTTAGTCCCCTTGTAACTGCAAAGTCCAGAAGATCTGGTTTTTTGTTCAGGTCAGTCGGCCAATGTGTCGGTGTTCCTGTGGATAATATATTGAGGTTATTATTTCTAATGTATTTTTCCAGTGTTCTACCTCGAGGTGTAATGTTTCTTGATCCCCAGAGCGTGTGCTTTGAGTTGTAGTCTCCCGCTGCGATGTACTTCTCCCCTAGGTCCTGGAAGTATTCTTCCCACATTTGTGTTGTTATTTTGTGTCGCGGAGGCACGTATACTGCTGACAACTGGAAGTGGTTGCTGCTAGTTTGAACTGTAACAGTGGTTGCTTGTAAATATTCTTTGTTAACTTGGCTGTGAAGATAATGTTTGATGTCGTTTCTGACTATCACTGCTGTCCCTCCGTGAGCTTTTCCTGAGGGGTGTTTGGTATCATATATGGTGTAGTATGGTATTTTCAAATAGCTTTTTGTAGTGAAGTGTGTTTCTGAGACAAGTAATATGTCTATATTATTATTGTATATGAATGTTTTAGTTTCGAGGGCCCGTTGTTGTAGGCCGTTTGAGTTCCAGGCTGCTATTTTTAGAGTGTCCGTTTTTATTTTTTGCTTAGCACGTTTGTAATTAGTTGTAGCATGACTGTGATTTGTTGGGTTTGCTGTTTGAGTACTGCATTTTGTTCGCTTATCATTCTGGTTAGCATTTCGGTGTTCTTTATGGATTGTTTGAGCAGTTCTTTGATTTCTGCAGTGTCGTTGTTACTATTGCTGTGGTATTGGTTATGTGTGTGTGTTGGTTGGCTGGTTACTTGAGCATAGCTTAGACCACCAATGGTGTTGGTGCTGATAGGTTTGGTGTTTATTGCTTGCTCTGTATTTGGTAATGTTTCAGGTTTTGTGCTGTCATGATGGGCTTGTGTGTTAGTGCTTGTCCTGCTTCGTAGGGGCGGGAACAGTTTTCGTTGTAGTTGTTTTCTTACTTCACAGCCTTTATAGCTGGCTGGGTGGTTACCGTTACAGTTGAAGCATTTAACTTTTTCTATTTTTCCTGAATATGGGCAGTGTGCAGTTAAGTGATTTTTTGCGCACTTGACGCAGGCTGGGCTTCTGTTGCAGTAGTTTTTAGTGTGTCCGTATTGTTGACACCGAATGCATTGAGGTATATCTTTTTTGTGTCGTGGTGGTTCGACTGTTACTATTGTGTTTAGTATTTGTTTGATATCATATATTTCCTTGTTATTGATTCTGGGTTCAAGTTCTATTAAGAATAGTGGTAGTGGTTGCTTAGTGTCGAATCTTGTTATATTGTTTATTGTTCTAGTTTGATGTCCAATTTTAGCTAACTCATCGCTTAGTTTATGTACGTTGGTTTTAGGATGCAATCCTCTTATGACAATTTTATAGCTCCTTTCAGTTTTAAGCTGATAAGTGTGGTAGATGGCATTTTTTTCTTTTAATGCTTTTATAACTTTCCTAAATGATTCTGGTGTGTTTGTTTGAATTTTTACTTGATCCAATTTTGTTTGCTTTATTGTGTAATTGTTTTTCTCTTCTAGATTATTTAGTAGATCAATGAGCGGGTCTATTATTTGGGCCTCGACAAAGATTGGTGGTGGTTTTGTAATATGGTTTGTTTGGGTAATGGTTTTACTTACGGGGTCAGAGTCTATTTCTTCAGTTAGTGAGTTGAAGGAGTTACTTAGTGGTAATTCTTGCAGCCATCGCTGCTTTTCTGTGCCTGGGTTTCCTATGGCACTTGTGTCTGTGGTTGTTTTACGTTTTTTGCTAGCCTTCACTGGCTTCCAGCTTTCATCCTGGTAGTATCCTTCATGTTCTGAATTGCTATCTTCCTGTCCCCGATGCTCTTTTGTTTCTTCTGTCTCCATGTTGGTTTGTTTGGTTTTTATATAATATGTTTCTCCTTTTGTTGCTATGTTTATAGTTGGTATCTGCATTGTTATTTTATTTCCTCCTCACTATCACTTTGCAGCACTATTACTTTGGAGCACTTTTTCACTATTCACTTATACCTGGAGAGGACGACCGTCTAGACACGTCCGTCCTCCTCGGCTGTCCGAGCAGGAGTGTGAGGTCTTGTTAGCGAGATACATAGCGTCTTTACGCTCGGTGGATATTCTATGTTTTTACAAAGTATTCAGTAATACTTGTACCGTAGACAATTAAGTGGAGTACAACTTAGACTTTGAAAGAAAGCGCATTTGGTTATCCCATTGACCGCGGATTCGTTATTGAACCTAAGATCATTGTCATTAGCATCTCGAGTATCTAATTATCATGGTTACTTGTCAAATTCTGTAATAATAATATTTGTGCTAGTAAATATCTTCTCTATTGTATGACAAGAATGTCTAATCCAAATGAATATTCGCTTCATGCCCCTAACCTTAATCATAATGTGCACCCGACATATACATACACTTAGGTCTCAATCACTGATCTCGTAAAATCGCTTTGTTTCTTGTTACTTTTCGTTAATTACTTTATGAATGAAAACTATAAAGAATATTTAATATGCTTAACCGTCATTTTATTTTATAAGTTTTTTATTTTATTATTGTAGTTGTTTAATTCGTACTATCGCGGGGAGACGCGGTCGTTAGAATACGCGTCAACGGGAGTCGTAAATTCCCGTTACGATTAGAATAATCGACACCACGAATAGTTCGATCCCCGTATTTCGGTTAGGATAATCGGGGTGGTTAATGCGGTATAACACTGGGAGTCAGAGTTATAATAATGTATATTTCCAACACTTTATACAATCACACAAAGTAGTAACGCCGTTGATTAAGATACAGATAACGAGAGAAGGGTTAGTCTTGGATGAGAGAAGGAGAGCTTTAGGCGCTCTAGGCCCTTGAGAGTTATAGGAACTGTCGGAGTTCTGGATAAGTGAGAGCCTTAGAAGACTCTAGGCCGTGTAGGCACCTTGATGAATGATGAAGGAACTCAGAAAGATACAGGAACGGTGAGAGTTGTAGGAAGTGCAGGAACTCTAGGCACCGTGAGAGACGATCAAACTCTGAAGCTTATTCTAATGTGAATACGGAGGAAAGCTTGGTGTGGGTGTGCCCTTTGAACGAAGAACGCGGATTCGTTGCTTACATTTTTAGTTAGTAACGTGAGGGCAATAATCCGCGATGTCGATTGGTTGGGGCCAATGTTAGGAAGGAAGAGAGGAGGAAGAAACCTCCTACCAACTTGGGTCCTAGGCGACACGGTTTACAGGGAAGCTCAGATTTCGTTAGGTATATCTCCGCTTTCTTCGTAATTCTTAAGAGCACATAATAAACCCAAGGACCCTTCTAAAAAACCAGCTGAAAACACATCTGGGATTAGAAAGTCCTTTCTGGCAAACAGATTGACGTAAAACATGTGTGCGAACAATGCAGTTAGAATTTCGATTTTATGGTGGGTCCTTAGGCCTGTGGAGGGTTCGAAGGACGGCACGTAGACCGTTGGCTGTCACGCCGCGCGGGATGGAATGCAGATGTGTTGCGCGGCGTAACAGTAGTATATTATTGGTTCATGATAAAGTAATCTGCATTGAAATTGACCATTCATGGAGTACTTAGTTCTAAATCTGAATTAATCATATTATGAAAAATACATTTCCTTTTATTTTAAGGACAACATTTACAGCAAAAGTAATCTATCAATGTGTGTGCTGGTATCTGAATTGGAAAGCAACGTTTACGCATCAAAATCGACTTATCTACAAAACGGAATCTTATCTAAATAACATTCATCATCTTCTATTTATTCCTGATAACTCTACAATTTTTATAGACATATTAGTCTCAATTTTACACGTTTCATTTCACGAACAATTTCTTAGATTTTATGTTTGAAAAGTACGCTTAAAAATTAATATTGCATTAATATTTGTAATTTTCTAGATTTCTTAAAGTTTCAAAAAGTAAACCGGTCTTCTTAAAATAGAAAGACAGTCTACAGATAAAAATGCAATGACAAAGATAACATATTTTTATATCATACTATAATTGAGAACATTATAATAATTATCGTCAAATCACTTAAATTAAAATGTATAAAATATTTCATTATCAAAGCAGAGGTTCGTTATCGTACATTGCTTCGGTACGAATAATCTAATGAAATGACATTTTAAAGTACTGAATAATGAGGAAGGAGTAGGACGGAAATAAAGAAAAATAATTCGTACAAGTTTGATTCCTACAATAGATCATGTAGAGTAAATAATAAAATAAATATGTTTATTTGAATTAACTACCAAGTTTCAACATCTTAAAATTCAACATTGGACTTTGCCCAAAATAATCAAACTTGTCGTACATAGAAACGTAAACAAAAGGTAAATAATGAGATATAAAGCAGGTAAATAAAGATAATTCGAAAACGAAAGTGATGGATATTATACAAGTAAGTAAGTATTAGCATCGACACTATTTTATGCCATATTTGATGCAAAAATATGAATAAAATAGTTTAAGGATTAAGGGAACTTTAAACATTTTTTCCCGAGAGAACGGATCATTTGCAACCAATGGTTTCTTTGAGACTTTTGCTCCAATGATGAGTACTGTACGATATTAACAGAAAAAAATCGATCTCGAAATCATGCTCAAGGTCAATTTTGCGGTTCACTTTTTAAACAGATTTTCACCGAACTGCAGGTGTAGAATCACTTCCTAAAGCCATGCATAATTTTTTGACACCCTGTATTTATGTACTAGACCACCAACAACAAATCAAATAGTCTGTTACGTCGCGCGAAAAGGTCCGCGTCGTTATGATTTCGCTATCACGTTGTGATGATTCTTATCATCAAAACAACTCAGATATTCCAGGCGATCAGGTTATGTTGTTCATCCTGTATATATGCAGAAGCTGTCTTAATTCAAATTAATAACGTTTATTGTTTACAAGTACTTTATAATTTGATGTGTATTTATGCTTCAACATTATAAAATGAGTGTAATGTAGATCAGACAGAATTTTTTCGACTTGTAGTAAGAACACACAATATACGGGCGTAAAAAGATTTAATTGGTGATTCTTGAAGTTAAAATAAGATGAAGGTCAATAACAAAAAAGTTTCTTCGACTTTTTTTTCTAATTATTGACAATAGAAAATTGGCCGAAATGTCGGTGGGAACGAGCAAAGTTCTTTACACGAACGCAAATATTGTTTTTTTTTTTTTTTTTTTTTTTTTTTTTTTTTTTTTTATTAGAGTATTTACAATCAATTCTCGTTGAGAATTTTCAGTAACTTAATTTGGCGTGATACAATGACATGGATTATAATAGCTTTATATTGTTGATTCTAGTAGGACTAAGGATTTAATCTAGTGGGTATTTTCTTTTTAGTCTGCGGATCTGGTCCGTCGTGTCCAGTAGTTGGGTGACTAGTGGGTTGTGGTGGTTGTTGACTCTTGTGTTATATCTGTTTCTGGACTTGTGTATTTCATCTTTGACTGTAGGTATCTTGAGGTCTCGGTGGATTGTTTCGTTGGTAACATACCAGGGTGCATTTAATAGGGATCTTAGCGTTTTCGATTGGAAGCGTTGGAGTATTTCAATGTTGGAGTTACTTGCTGTTCCCCATAGTTGGATTCCGTAGGTCCAGACAGGTTTTATTACAGCCTTGTAGAGGGTTATTTTGTTCTGTATGTTTAGTTTGGAGCGTCGGCCCGTGAGCCAATAGAATTTTCTTAGTTTTTCCTTTAGTTGCTTTGTTTTTTCCGAGATATGTTTTTTCCAGGTTAGCCTCCTGTCCAGGGTCATGCCCAGGTATCGTACGGAGTCCTTGCTTGGGATTATTGTGTTGTTAATGGTGACCTGGGGGCAGGTTTGTTTTCGGAGCGTGAAGGTTACATGGGAGGATTTTTTTTCGTTTATTTTAAAGCCCCATTTTTGGAACCACTTTCCATGGAGTCGAGACTTCGCTGGAGAGTGGATGAGGCAATTGCCGGGTCTGCGTGGGTAGCTAATAGTGCTGTGTCGTCGGCAAATGTTGCTATTGTTACCTCGTTTGATATGGGTAAGTCGGCAGTGTAGATGGAGAATAGTAGGGGTCCGAGGACACTACCTTGCGGTATGCCGGATTCTATTGGGAATGTTGCGGAAGTGGCGCCCAGACATTTGACTATGAATTGTCTGTTGGTTAGGTAGGATTTTAAGATGGAGTAGTATGGGTGGGGTAGGATTTTTTTAAGCTTGTAGAGTAGCCCTTCATGCCATACTTTATCGAATGCCTGTTGGATGTCTAGGAATACGGCTGAGCAGTATTTTTCCTTTTCAAGGGTTTGGCTGATCATGTGGGTTATGCGGTGGATTTGCTCTACTGTTGAGTGTTGTTTTCGGAAGCCGAATTGGTGATCTGGGAGAGTTTTCAATTCTTCTAGGAGTGGAAGGAGACGGTTCGTGAGCATCCTCTCGAATAGTTTAGACAGGGTAGGTAAGAGACTGATTGGGCGATAGGAGCTGGCTTCATATATTGGTTTACCGGGTTTGGGGATGAGGGTGATTAGTGAGATTTTCCACGCCTTAGGAAAGTGTTCAAGGCGGAGGATGGCGTTAAAGATTGATGCGATGAGTGCAATCCCTTTTATGGGGAGTTCCTTGATTGCTTTATTTCCTATTAGGTCGTGACCTGCTGCTTTCTTGGGGTTTAGGCGACTGATTGCTTCTATGATCTCTGCAGAAGTGAAGGGTTGGATAGGAGGGGACATTTGGAAGGGAGTGTGCAGGTATTCGGTGACGTCCGCTGCGGCTATGGAGGAATGGGGTTGGAATACTTCAGTCAAGTGTTTGGCAAATAGGTTGGCTTTTTCTATAGGGCTACGCGCCCATCCACCCTGCGGGCGGCGGATTGGAGGTATTATTTGTGGGGGGCGCGTGAGTTTCCTGGAGGCTTTCCATAGTGAGTAGTTTGAGTCGGCTGTGGGGGACAGGCTGGCGAGATATTTGTGAAAACGGTCATTATTGTAGTTCTTTATGGTTTTGGATAGTTTTCTAGTTGCGTTGTTTAGTTTGCGTTTGTCCTCCGGTGTTCTATGGGTCTGCCATATCCTTCTTAGTCTACGTTTTTCTGCTATTTTTTTTAGTATGTACTGGGGGTATTCGTGATTGCTGATGGACGTTTTTGCCGGTGTGGAGACGCGGATAGCGTTTATTATGCTCTCATTTAGGTATTCCGTGGCTGCTTCGATTTCGTCATTGGTTTTTAGTGAGGTTGAGGCTGAAGTTGTGTGGGTAAAGACTTCTCTAAAGAGCTGCCAGTTGGTGTGTTTGTTATGAATGGAGCCATTAGGTGTATTCTCGATGATAGTTGAACTGACGGTTACTATCACGGGGGAATGATCAGAGGAGAGATCAGCCGAGGAATTGATTTGGACGTGTCTTGGCGAGATATTTTTAGTTATGAAGAAATCAAGGAGATCGGGTATTTTGTTTGTGTCGGTGGGCCAGTGTGTGGGTTCGTATGTGGTAAGGTAGTTGAGGTTGTTGGATATTATGCTGTTGAGGAGGTTTTTGCCTCTTACTGTAACCAGTCTGCTACCCCATTGGGTGTGTTTAGCGTTGTAGTCTCCTCCGGCTATGCATCTGTTGCCCAGGGTGTCCAGGAAGTGGTCGAAGTCTTCTTTGGCGATGGAGTGTCTGGGAGGGCAGTATACAGCTGAGGTGGTGATTGTACCATGATAGTCTTCTATTGCTACGTTTGTTGCTTGGAGGTAGTCTTTCTGGAATGGTGGAAGTTCGTAGTGTTTGATGTTTGCTTTGATTATGATTCCGGTGCCGCCGTGGGCCTTTCCGCTGGGGTGTTGGGTATGGTAGAACTTGTATCCGTTTATGTTCAGGTAGTTTTTGTCGGTGAAGTGGGTTTCAGATATGAGCATTATGTCAATTAGCTGGTGTTTTAGGAAGAGTTCTAGCTCAAGTTTGCGTTGCGCTAGACCATTGGCATTCCAGAGAGCTATGCGTCTTGGTTTTATTTTGTGTCTGGGCGTATTAATTTGTCCATGATGAATGTTAATAGCGATAGCAAATTGTTTATTTGCTCTGATTGTTTCTCTATTAGCTTTTCTAGTCTAGAGACGTTGTCTGTGTTAGGTGAGGTGGGGGCACTATTTTGGGGAGGATCCCTGTGGCTATTTGGTGTATTTTGAGTGCCTTGTACCGCTTGGGCATAGGAGTTTGAGGGAGTGGTGTGTTTGATAGGGCTGGGTGTTTGATTGATTGGGGGGATTGGGATAACTGTGGATTTCGGCGAGCTGGGTGTTTGGTGATTTTCCTCTTTTGTTCTAAGTTTGGGGTATTTGCTTGAGTACAGACTTTTGTAGGCTGAGCAGCCTTTGTAGTTGGCAGGATGGTCACCTTGACAGTGGATGCACTTCGCTGGGGTTTCCGGTGATTTCCTGCACTGGTCGGTGGGGTGTGTACCTGCACATTTGACGCAGCGGAAGGTATGGTTGAGGTATTTCTGCGTGTGCCCGTATCTTTGGCACCTTTTGCATTGGACTATCTCCTTTTTGGTTTGCGGTGGTTCGAATTTAACGATGGCGTTCAATACGCGACTGATATTGTAGATTTCCTTGTTGTTTGGTTTCTGTTTTAAGTCGATGAAAAATAGGGATAGCGGGTCTTTTGTGACTCTATGCCTTATGTTGCTGACATTTGTTACTTCGTGGCCGAGTTTCGATAGTTCTATTTTTAGTTCGTCGATGTCTGCGGAGTGGTGGATGTTTCGTAGCACCACCCGAAAAGGTCTTTCTTCCTTGAGTTGGTAGGTGTGGAAGTTGGCATTCAGGGCCCTGAGTGTCTTGGTGAGCTTCCTGTAAGCTTCTGGGTTCGTCGGCAGGATTTTTACTTGATTGTTGGTTATTTTCAGGTTATAGTCCTCCTTGGAGATATCTCTCTCTAAGGACTTGGTCATTGTCTGGATGTCTATGACATCATTAATAAATATTGGTGGGGGAGGGGGGCGTCGCTGTGTGTGGTGGTTAGGTGGCGAGCCTGCGGTTTCCATGGCGTCGTTGGTGGATTCCAAGATTGCGAACCTGTTGTGGGTGTTGATTTGCATTGATGGCTGTTCGTTCGAGATTATGTCTGCTGGTTCGGTTTTGCGTTTTTTCGCCTTATTGGCGTCGTTGGCACGAGGGGATCTGCTGAGCTTCTGCCACGGGGGGAGTAGCGCGGGGTAGTGGTGGGTTTGCACAGGCGAGCCTGGTCGTGATTGTTGGGCCATCATCGAGCTAGCTATTTCAATATGAATAACTAGTAGTGCGGCTATGCGGCAGGGATCGGGTTGGGGATAGTTGCGTAGGCTTTTCTTCTCTCTGGCGGATAGGAAACACTTGGGAAGATAGGAGCACGTTGTGTTCACTTTCGACGGTTGGGTAACACGTGTTGCTTTCGAACTTCACTGGGCACTAGAGACACGTCTGCACGCTTCGGCACGCGACAGCGAACTGACGCAAATATTGTGGATCAGCTTAAGCATCGACTCCTGCTCGGACAGCCGAGGAGGACGGACGTGTCTAGACGGTCGTCCTCTCCAGGTATAAGTGAATAGTGAAAAAGTGCTCCAAAGTAATAGTGCTGCAAAGTGATAGTGAGGAGGAAATAAAATAACAAATAACAAATAGCAAATTTTTTCTGCCTACTACCTTTTGTGTGAAATTGTCTATTGTCTGTTTTAAAATAGAAAATGTGCAAGACAGTAAATATTATGAATGAACATGATATGTAAAAATCTATAAAATATCCAAAGTACAGTTTAGTATTTAATAGGTAAATTAAATTTCTGTCTGGGTCTTAATCCTTTAGTTGTGTTCATAAAAATATGAATTTGCATAAATATTCGGAGGCTGCTTATCATAGAATGATTGGATAAAAATTACATTAGAAAAGATCGCTTATAGCCATTTTTCATCGTGTGTATAATGATATATGACTACTATATTGTTTAGTCAATTAAAAACTTAATTCTTAAAATATACTAAGTTAAAAATTCTATAAATTAGAAATAATTAAAAACAATTTCTCTATCACCAATAGAATAGCCGTTATTAATATAACTATTATAGGAAAATAGTTCATACGTGCTCGACTTATATTACCAATTCGACTATATAATTATCAAAATGAATAAAATATATCAAAAATTATGAATTAAAATATTTAGCTTCTTTAAGTCATATCATGTTATAAATATATGTATACCATGAAATTATTATATTGCACGGAAGTACGTAACATGTTGTGCAAGAATTGCATATTGTTGAAAGTCGTACGCCAAGGCACGTAATCTGTTTCTCTCTCAAGGTAAAGTGTGAGTGTCAATGCAACCGTATAGTTCAATCGGTTAGTACGAGCCATGTTTAAGGCATCATCGATTAACTGAGCACGGTTTACGACGTGGATATTCTTGTAGTTATCCGAATCTAGATGCATCGACAACAGTTTCCACATTTCTGGCTCATAATTCACGCGATAATAACCTAGAACAATCCGAGCAACTAATAATTAAAAAATGAAAGTATGTGTGTGTTATTCATTTTGCAAAAGATTAGACCAATTCAGATATATTTATAATAACGGTTGGCTTAATTATCTTACACGCTTTTTAAAAAATTTAGTTAACTATTAATATAATACATAGACATATTTTTATAAAGTTAAGATATACTTTTACAGTATAATAAATATTTGAAATCTTTTACAAAATAGTTAAACCATTAAAAATTGTTGATTTTTCAGATAACACAATTATAAATTAAGAATATGTAGTAATTGTCTGATTTATATATTAAAATATTAATATAGGATCAAAGGATATATTAGGATCAAAACCCTACAATGAAAATGTATTGATTTCATTGTTATATTTTAATCTTACAAGGAATCACCCCAAAATCTCCCATTAATTGATGATGATAATCATATTCTACTATACTAGACATTTTTAAATATAGCCAATATTACACACCTGCTTGCTGCGTATTCACAATAATCCACCTCTCTGTCTTATTAAACTTTATCGTTTCATTACGGCCTGGTTTTAACCACATAATTGGAGATGTATTATTAAAGTCCATGCTAGACGGCTTGACGTAAGTTATAGGCACCCACCAGTTTGCGTCATTTTTAGTTTCATAAAATGAAAATCGTTCTTGACTTAACTGCAGTTCATCGTCATGGTTTCGCTTCACATTCACAACCGGATATCCTGCGTTGTTCACCCATCCGTCCATGATTTTCCCGAACGAAGCTCCATCCCATTTTTTATTCTTTCCAAGATGCTCGAAAAGATTCGTCGAATTTGCAACATTCTCTGCACTGCAAAAATTATCTCTCGTTAATATGATTTGTCGGCAAAACAAAAGACAAAAACTTGAAAAACCAATAACAAACATATGTAAATAACTTTTAAATGAAAAATGTTTACAAATATTTAATTTTTATTTGGGAAGTGTATATGACTGTAGAGTCACAGTCTTATTGTAGAGTCTGACTGTAGAGTCAAAATCTTATTTTTTATGAGTAATTGAACAATACTCTAAAAATTGTTGTCGTATTCTTTCAGTTCATAGCGTAAATTACCTATTGTGTTTAAATATTATTAAATCATTTTTTTTTATTAATCTCATTGAGCGTAGCAAATACTTGCGCTTCTTCTGGATACATATATCCAGGTTTTTCATTTCTATACCTAAGTCAGGGTTGTAATTGTATAGTTTAATCTCGAAAAAGGTACCAAAAGAGGAGCAGTAGCGGAAGACTTGCGGAAAATGCTAAATATACGTGTAAACTCCCTAGAGTTCATATGGGATAGGGATTCCCTTTGTTTTACGGGTAGCACGACAGGCTTTGTTTCACGACAGAGCGATCTTCTTTTGTTTTACGGACAACCATTTTTGAGAGGCACGCATTTTCCCAAACGGACGGACAGGGAGTTACATTAGAGACAGACAAGGTTACATAATAGTTATTTAAAATTTTAAAGACTGAAGAAGAAAGATCGGTAGCTCAGGACGTTGAAAATCGATTCTCGATTTTTAGGTAAACATTGTACAAAACTTGTTATTTCTCATTCATATAATTATTGTTATTTATTGTTATTGACGGATATTAATTGTTGTTTATTTTTGTATTTTATCTAATTACTTAACAATAACAAAAAACTCGATTTTTAGACTACAGAATCGATCCCTGAATTATCCCATGATTTACGATCTGTACAAAATATTATGTATAATAAGAAATGATAGGTTTGTAAATATGTATATCTATTTGACCGCAATTACCCGATAGAATTACATACCGACGCTAGTTCCGAAGGGTTTGGGTTATATCGATACACAAGGTGGAAGGTAAAAATCGAGTAGTGGAGTACTATAGTAAAAGAACCAGCCCCGCGGAATCCAGATATCACTCCTATGAACTCGAAACATTTCCGCCACTACCTGCATGGACGGGAATTTCTTGTTGTCACGGATTGCAACTCCTTAAAGGCGTCTAGTAGTAATGTACATTTGAATGACAGGGTACACAGGTGGTGGGCTTACTTACAAACGTTTACCTTCGACATTGTGTATCGGAAGGGCAAGCGAATGGCTCACGTAGATTTCTTTTCGCGAAACCCCACAGGCGTTGACCCTATTAAATTCGACAAAATCAAAGAGAAAATAGTTGATCTGGCCGAAATTTCGGAAGACTGGCTATTAGCGGAACAACTTCGTGATCTTCAAATCTTGGAAATTGTCAAGAAATTGCAAAACGACGAGCTCGCGGAAGATATCGCGAATACTTATGAGTTGCATACAGGTACCCTTTACCGCAAAGTGTAGCGGAGGGGCAGAACCCTCTGCTTGCCCATTGTTCCGAGAGGCTTTAGATGGTCCGTTATTAACCATGTGCATCAGTCAATTATGCACTTGGGTTGGGATAAGACGCTCGAGAAACTGTACGAGTATTAGTGGTTCGAAGGAATGGCGAAGTACGTTCGTAAGTTCGTAAGGAACTGCCATGCTTGTAGAGTTTCGAAGGCTAGTTCAGGTAAGATACAAGATACAAACCAAACCAAGCTAGAGCGAAAATTCAAGGGTCCATTCGTAATAGCAGAGATTTTGGAAGGAGATAGATATATTTTAAAAACGTTAGACGGCAAACGATCGTATAAAGACAGTTATGACAGATTAAGAAAAATGCCGGACAGTCGCGTTCCTGCTGAGTTGGACGTCGCTAGTGACAGCAATGACAGTGACCACGACGATATGAGCACCTCGATCTCGGAAGATCATTAGCACAAAGACCGTAACACCTTACGGAGTATGTTATGAAGCTCGGCTAAGGGGCAAGTGATGTGTTCACGCGCACCATGAGCTATAGTGTTATGAAGTTTGGTGTGGTCGTGCGATCTATAAAAATGGGATCCATTGGGGTACGAAATTGGGACTGGTCCATTTCGCCGTTAGGACCCGACTGATAATCCACAGGATGCAACTAGTACTTCCAATACTAATTACAACGTTACTAATTCATGTTCTCCTCTATTCCTTTTGTTGTCAAACATCCGGACAAAATTTTGTTGTTACACTGGACCTTCAACTTATTTAGACATTAAGTTAAAATGTAAACAATGTTAATTGTACCGAGACTAACGTTAGAAAACTCAATATTGTAGTTATACCCGAGGACGTCCGATAGTCAGAATGGCCGTGTCGGAGATGAAAGAACACCGGAACCCCTCCTTGGATTCGCGGGAATACCGTAACTTTCTAACTTAGCATAAACAAATTTCGCTCCGTTTGTTCGAGATTTATGATCATGAGCTTTGGGCTCGAGGCGACAACCAGTCGCCGAACGTAGTCGCTGTCAAGGGATGAACGTTTTATCTAACAAAGGCACAGAGTAACTCTATACCTCTCCTTAAAAGAATTAGTCGTAGCGACACGCGGCAGTAAATATTTCAATGGTTTCTGTCCCGCGGCTCGCCACACGCAGATTTTGTCCTCCGGGTAAGATGATCGCCGGATATCGGCATGTCTTTGCAGTGTATGCTTAGCTAACGTGAGGACCGGCTATAAATCTTAAGATTTAGTCGGAGTTCTTCAAATAGACCTTGTTGCAACTACGGGAAATAGGAGAAACCTATCTTCCACGAACGATGCCACCGTCAACAACCTCCCCTCAAGGGCGGCCAGCATCTCTTTCAAAACGCCGATATGGAGATCGACCAATTAGCAACAGCGCTAATTTCCCTCACCTTTGGGACGAAAGCTTTCTTTGACGAATCCGAGGATCTCATGTCCTTAGACACACCCATTATAGTTTTCCTCGACGGCATCGTCGAGACGGAGAGTCATTCTTTCGTGCGATCTCACTGGCGAGTGACAGTACTATCTTTACAACCAGTGAATATCTCACGTCTAGTTAACAAAGAGTTAGACTTGAACTGTGCGAGAACATACGTTCATCATCACGTGACCGGGAATTCGTTTCGAACCTAAGGTCATTATCAGTAGTGCTACGAGTGCCTAATCTTGTTAATAAGCCTGTGTTAATAAACTCTTCATTGTATCACGGCAATGGCTATTTCTAATGAGAATTCATTAAACGCCCCTTACCATAATCCTGACTTCAATTCGACATATATATGTATATGTCGGAGATGAAAGAATACTGGAACCTTCCCTTCGGAACTTTGGGAAGACCCCTAGTGTTGTAATTTAGATTTCACCATAGCCGAATTAAGAAACTGTTGTCATTCGATTCGACTGTACTTATTTGAGATTTATGATAGTGAGCTCGGGCTCGAGGCGACAACCAGTCGCCGAACGTAGTCGCGGTCAAGGGATGAACGTTTTGTCTAACAAAGGCATGAAGTAACTCTATAGCTCTCCTTAAAAGAAATACTTAGGACGGGGCACGACGGTAAGCATTTCAACGATTTCTGTCCCGTGGCTCGCCACACGCAGACTCTATTCTTTGAGTAAGATGATTACCAGATGTCGACGCGCCTCCACAGTACATGTTCAGCTAGCCCGAGGACCTGCTATAAATCTTAAGATCTGTTTAACTAAAGTCCTTCAAACCGACAAACAGTCCTCGTCCCAACTACGAGAAAATAGGAGAAATCTATTTTTCTCACCAACGACGCTTCCTCTTCTCGAACTTTCTCTTAAGGGCGGCTAGCACCCCTCCCTAACCACCAACATGGAAATTGACCAATTAACAGTAACGCCAATTTCCCTCACTTTCCGAATGAAGGCTTTTCTCCACGAATCCGATGATTTCGTGCCCTTGGGCACACCCGTCATAGTTTTCCTCGACAGCGTTACCGTGATGGAGAACCACTCTCCGGTACGATCTCAAAGACGATTCAAGTAACTCTCAGATACGTAGTGATTGCCTCGTGCATTAACATTGAGTACAACTTAGACGCTGAAGAAAAGTAGAGTTCGTCATCCCCTTGACCGCGGATTCGTTAGTGAGCCTAGAATCATTGTCATTAGCTTCTCGAGTATCTAATTATCGCGATTACTTGTCCAATTCCATCATAGTCATATTTGCACTAGTAAATATCTCCTCTATTGCATAATGATCACGTCTAGCGCCAATAGGGATTCGTTTCACGCCCTCAACCCTAACTCGAATCTTAACGCCAACCCGACATATATATATATATATATATATCAGAAATCAAAAGACATCGGGGCCTTTCTGGAATTTTTTTGAAGATCCCCAATACTTTAGTCTAGACTATTTATTATAGCTGTACTTAGGTGTACTTAATAATAAAACTTAGAAGTAGTTTTTTATGATTCAATCCGATTATATTTGCCCGAGATTTGTGACGGTGGGTTTGGGCTCGAGGTGACACAACTAGTCGCTAAATGTACGGAATGACAGAGGTATGGAACAGTGGTATGGCATAGTTGTATAGCTCTCCTGAAAGATATAATTGTCGTGAGGGGTACAGAGAGGCACAGAGAAGAGTATATATGTGTAGTTCCATTTGGGCTGAGGGCAGTAAGTTAAGTTCTACTTGCACTGTGGACAAGTAAGTTTAGTTACACTTGAATTGCGGACATGTAAATTCAGTTCGACTTAGACTTTGGAAGAAAGCGCATTTGCTACCCCATCCACCGTGGATTCGTTATTGAACCTAAAGATCATTGCCATTAGCATCTCGAGTATCTAATCGCCACGGTTACTTGTCAAACTCTGTAATAATCGTATTTGTACCACTAAATATCTTTTATATTGTATAACAATAATTTTGTTGATATTCCCGATCAATATGTAATTGACAAATGTGACCGCATCTCTCTTTTATTTTGCAATCACCTTGGAGAGTTCACTCCTGCTCGGACAGCCGAGGAGGACGGACGTGTCTAGACGGTCGTCCTCTCCAGGTATAAGTGAATAGTGAAAAAGTGCTCCAAAGTAATAGTGCTGCAAAGTGATAGTGAGGAGGAAATAAAATAACAATGCAGATACCAACTATAAACATAGCAACAAAAGGAGAAACATATTATATAAAAACCAAACAAACCAACATGGAGACAGAAGAAACAAAAGAGCATCGGGGACAGGAAGATAGCAATTCAGAACATGAAGGATACTACCAGGATGAAAGCTGGAAGCCAGTGAAGGCTAGCAAAAAACGTAAAACAACCACAGACACAAGTGCCATAGGAAACCCAGTCACAGAAAAGCAGCGATGGCTGCAAGAATTACCACTAAGTAACTCCTTCAACTCACTAACTGAAGAAATAGACTCTGACCCCGTAAGTAAAACCATTACGCAAACAAACCATATTACAAAACCACCACCAATCTTTGTCGAGGCCCAAATAATAGACCCGCTCATTGATCTACTAAATAATCTAGAAGAGACAAACAATTACACAATAAAGCAAACAAAATTGGATCAAGTAAAAATTCAAACAAACACACCAGAATCATTTAGGAAAGTTATAAAAGCATTAAAAGAAAAAAATGCCATCTACCACACTTATCAGCTTAAAACTGAAAGGAGCTATAAAATTGTCATAAGAGGATTGCATCCTAAAACCAACGTACATAAACTAAGCGATGAGTTAGCTAAAATTGGACATCAAACTAGAACAATAAACAATATAACAAGATTCGACACTAAGCAACCACTACCACTATTCTTAATAGAACTTGAACCCAGAATCAATAACAAGGAAATATATGATATCAAACAAATACTAAACACAATAGTAACAGTCGAACCACCACGACACAAAAAAGATATACCTCAATGCATGCGGTGTCAACAATACGGACACACTAAAAACTACTGCAACAGAAGCCCAGCCTGCGTCAAGTGCGCAAAAAATCACTTAACTGCACACTGTCCATATTCAGGAAAAATAGAAAAAGTTAAATGCTTCAACTGTAACGGAAACCACCCAGCCAGCTATAAAGGCTGTGAAGTAAGAAAACAACTACAACGAAAACTGTTCCCGCCCCTACGAAGCAGGACAAGCACTAACACACAAGCCCATCATGACAGCACAAAACCTGAAATATTACCAAATACAGAGCAAGCAATAAACACCAAACCTATCAGCACCAACACCATTGGTGGTCTAAGCTATGCTCAAGTAACCAGCCAACCAACACACACACATAATCAATACCACAGCAATAGTAACAACGACACTGCAGAAATCAAAGAACTGCTCAAACAATCCATAAAGAACACCGAAATGCTAACCAGAATGATAAGCGAACAAAACGCAGTACTCAAACAGCAAACCCAACAAATCACAGTCATGCTACAACTAATTACAAACGTGCTAAGCAAAAAATAAAAACGGACACTCTAAAAATAGCAGCCTGGAACTCAAACGGCCTACAACAACGGGCCCTCGAAACTAAAACATTCATATACAATAATAATATAGACATACTACTTGTCTCAGAAACACACTTCACTACAAAAAGCTATTTGAAAATACCATACTACACCATATATGATACCAAACACCCCTCAGGAAAAGCTCACGGAGAGACAGCAGTGATAGTCAGAAACGATATCAAACATTATCTACACAGCCAAGTTAACAAAGAATATTTACAAGCAACCACTGTTACAGTTCAAACTAGCAGCAACTACTTCCAGTTGTCAGCAGTATACGTGCCTCCGCGACACAAAATAACAACACAAATGTGGGAAGAATACTTCCAGGACCTAGGGGACAAGTACATCGCAGCGGGAGACTACAACCCAAAGCACACGCTTTGGGGGTCAAGAAACATTACACCTCGAGGTAGAACACTGGAAAAATACATTAGAAATAATAACCTCAATATATTATCCACAGGAACACCGACACATTGGCCGACTGACCTGAACAAAAGCCAGATCTTCTGGACTTTGCAGTTACAAGGGGACTAAACACAAATAAACTAAAAATAACACCCAACCTCGAGCTCAGCTCCGATCATACACCCATAATAATTGAATACAGAAACAAACCAATTCACTATAGCAAACCAGAAACACTATGCAATAAAACCACCAATTGGCAAACTTTCAAAGAAATAATAGAAAGCAAAATAAACTGCAACATCCCGTTAAAAACTCCTGAACACATAGAACAGGCAGTAGCAACATTGACAGCAACTATTCAGGAAGCAGCAAGGACAACCACTACTCCCGAACCAACCAGCAGACAAACAATAACAATACCGCAAGAAATACTTGACAAAATCAAAGAAAAAAGAAAAGCAAAAGCAAAATGGCAAAAATACAGAACCCGAGAAAACAAAAAACACTTAAACAAACTTGCAAAGGAAATAAAAAACAAAATAAAGGAGCACAACGATAACGAATTCTCAAAGTTCATAGGGACACTCTCCACACACGAGAACACCAACTATTCACTATGGAAAGCCACGAAAAAAATAAGGAAGCCAATAATACCCGTCCCGGCAATCAGAAAAGCAGATAACACATGGGCAAGAAGCAACGAAGAACAAGCTGAAGAATTCTCCAACCACCTCTGCAACACATTCACACCACACATCATCAACAACAGCAACCTCAAAAGTCATACGGAGGAGGATCCACAAACCACTGCTACCACAGCCGACAAGGAATACACCATACCTAAAACATCGGCACAAGAAATTAGAAACATAATTGATAAAACAATAAACAACAAAGCGCCAGGAATCGACCTAATTAATGGTAAAATCTTAAAAAACCTTCCGCCAAAAGCAATAAGACTGATAACAGTAATATTCAACGCAATTCTAAGAATTCAATACTTCCCCAAACCATGGAAATTAGCACAGATCAAAATGTTACATAAACCAGGCAAAGACCCGCACCAAACTGCATCTTACAGACCAATATCACTGCTTCCAGTATTTTCCAAAATACTGGAAAAGATAATATACGACCGCATAAAACCAATAATAGAGACAAAAAAACTAATACCGGATCACCAATTTGGTTTCAGAAACAAACACTCCACGATAGAGCAAATGCACAGGCTTATAAACGAAATAATAGTAGCACTAGAAAACAAGGAATACTGCACAGCCCTCTTTATAGACATAGAGAAAGCATTCGATAAAATTAACCATGAAAGTCTACTACAAATAATTAGGAAACAATTCCCGGAGCAAATACACCACTTAATAAAATCCTACCTAAGCTGCAGAACCTTCGTAATAATAATCAAGGACACACATTCTCAAGTTAAAGACATCAAGGCCGGGGTACCACAAGGAAGCGTCCTAGGCCCAATACTATACACATTATACACGGCGAACATTCCAACAACTACCAACAGCACAGTATTGACATTCGCGGACGACACAGCTATACTAGTCAGGCATACTAACCCAGAAACGGCAGTCAAAATACTACAAGAACATATCGTAAAAATAGAAAATTGGCTACAAGAAAAACAAATAAAAGCAAACCCCAATAAATGCAACCATATTACATTCACGCTACGGAAAAAGATACCACCAAACATCCTATTGAACGGCACGCATATAACGCAAACAAAGCATGTCAAATACCTAGGACTCCACTTAGATCAAAAACTCACCTGGAAACTACACATCAAATCAATAGTAGAAAAAATACAGAAAACAAGAAGACAAATGCATTGGCTAACAAGCCGAAAATCCAAACTAAGCACAGAAAACAAGTTAAAAATATATAAAACGATCATAAAACCAATCTGAACGTATGGAATACCACTATGGGGGACGGCAGCAATGAGCCATATAAACAAAATAGAGGTAATACAGGCTAAAATCCTCAGGACAATAGTAAACGGACCTTGGTACGTCAGAAACGAAGATATACGAAGGGACCTGGGAATGCCAACGGTCAAGGAAGAAATCAACAGATACTCCGAGAAATACAAATTAAGAATAGCAACACACATAAACCGACTAGCTGCGGAAACATACAAAATCACAAATATGGACAGAAGACTAAAAAGGAAGCACCCAGCAGACCTTATAAAGGACATAACCTAAGAAACACGAGGATGGTACCCCGCTGGGGGTAGCCACCAACATGCTAATTTAACCGTTAAAAAATTCCACCAAATGTCCAAATTGGACAAATTTTGAATTTTAATAAATAAATAAATAAATAAATAAAAAAAAAAGCTTAAGCATCGGAGTGGACACGAATGCTCAAATCGAACGACCCATGGGCAGCAATTTACCTTGCACAAGTCGTAAAGAAGAAGATTATGACATTTGAAGACGAAAACCTTCCTGTGTTTTGTAAGAAAAATCGAACATTAAGCATTATACCAGCCTACTTATTAAAATTCATAACAGTAGATCGAAAATCGTCTCAACGAATTTTCGAGTAGGGAGGATTAATGTTTTCTCTAATCCTTTCCTACATAAATAATTAATAAATAAAGGCACCTATTAACAATCTTTATACAAAATTCACGCATCGCGATCTATCATAGAAAAATTATAACAAAAATAGCAATCGTTTTATATTATAATAAATGCTCAATACTGTTTTTTGCAAATAGAGTAGATAATAAGTACGATACATATAATATGCATTGGACATACTGCACACAGTACACATCTAAATCACTAGCGTTGAAACCAAATAAAAAAGATTAAAAAGATAATAAAGAATACAAAAATAAAGGAAACAAAAAGGTTCAAAGAACTAAAAATGGAGAGGCGAAAAAAAAATGTACAACAGAATAAATTACACCTATGCAAAATCTAGAATTAACTCTAATTTTCAATTTGGAGTAACGAAAGAAGATTAGCGCAAAAGCATTTAACAAATGTAATACATAAATTGGGTCACCATATAAAATAACACAATGTCCTTTACCATTTATTGAGATACATTAATACTTTTATAACATAAATAAAAATTTCCTTCGAAACTATATTGATTAACTGTAATCCTTCTGTCATTTGATATCTTGGAATATATTTCACGACCAAGTGTACTAGGAATTAAAAAAACGATACCGATAATTGGCAGGAATTTGGGACCCAAGTTTTGCAATTATGGAGAGGTAGAAGCGATTTTATTCTTCGAAAGTGAGATCTTAGACATGGCAAAAGTAGAAAAGGACAACACGAGTGAAAGAGAAGAAAGGACTGAGAGTCGAGACGTTTGGTAAATATTAAAGGTTCGCGAGGTACTTTTCTGCATAACTCGAAGTGAACTCGGCGCGAAGGGGGCTCGTGATGTCGTGCTTATGATCGGTTTCAGGGCCCCTTCCGCCATGAACACAGTACGGCGCTACGAATCCGGCATTAACCAGCGCCCTCTCGCCGGAGGGCACGGGACGAGTATGAAGGTTTCCTCAACGAAAAGAAAAGTACTTTTTTGGTACTTTTACAAAGTACCATTAAGGTACTATGAGGTATTATTTTATATAAACAATTAGGACGACTTGTTATTATTGCATGCAAGGTACTACAATATTAAAGACAATTTATGAAAATCAAATTGAAAATTCTAACTTTTTTTTACGTGGAGGAAATCCGCACGGTCACCAGGCCACTTCTGGGAGGGGGGGGGGGGTTAGTGGTGTGGTAGTGCCGGACTCCAACCGACTAAAATCTCCACGATGACTGACACGGCTGCGATCGAAAGAGGCCCGGGAACCGGTGCAAACGACACACCGGGCCCCTCCCGCGCATAAAAATGCATCATCTCTGGAGCCGCCGTACAAAGCAGTCTGGTTCCCCTACCGAACTGCCTGGCGATTCTAAGGCGATGATTTATCAGCACATAACTTTGACCCCCACCGGGGGGAGCGGCGGCCCTGAAGCGCCTTGTCCAAGCGTGCCCGCGGCGTTTGACGCGCCCCCACCGGTCGATCCTCTCGGGGTGGGAGCTCCGCACTCTTTCCGCTGCCTCCTTCCGAAGCATAACCTGCTCACAGAAGGAGGTCACGGCCCTCCTCCCTCTCTCGCTCCCCAACAGTGCCGCGAGAATCGCCTGTGGCGAGAGATCCCACCCGATTTCCACGACGAGATCGCGGCGCAGCCGCGCCCACGCCGGACAGAACTCTAACGTGTGCTGCGCCGAATCCACGCTCGCATCGCAGTGGTGGCAACGGGCGGTCGCTTCCTTCCTGATTCGGTGCAAGTATTTGCCAAAGCATCTGTGCCCGGTGAGCACCTGCGTCACCCTGTAAGTCAGAGGGGCCCGGGCCCATCCAACCAAACATCCCAGTTTGGAAGGACGGCCGTGAGAACCCTTAGCCGTGGCGCGCCCGCCCATGTGTCGAGGTTGACACGCCATCTGTCGAGCAGGGCCCGTCGAGTCCGACCCTCAACGTCGTCGCCCACAGTCCCGTCCCCGTCCGACAGACCCCGCGTGTGGAGGTAAATTTCGAGACACCTCAGTGCCCAGTTCGAGCGGGGGGAACCCTGCGAGCACCGCCGCTGCTGCAGCCGAAATGGTGTGGAAGCCCCTCACTACCCTGACGGCCACCGTCCTGTGCAACCTCCTGACCTTTAGGAGATTGCGGCGGCTGGCCATCAAGTCCTCTGCCCAGATCGGAGTGCCATAGAGGAGCCTCGATCGCACCACGCCGGCGTACAGCCGGCGCACTCCGATGCCGGGCCTACCCAGCCGAGGCAGCAAACGTACTAAGGCGTTCATCGTCGCATCTACACTTTTTCCGGGGACCGGCAGCCATGCGGATTCCGAATCCCCTGCGGATGTGTCCCCCCGCCGCGTACGGCGTCCCGTATCACCGTTGCGACCGTTGGCGGCGAAGGCGGTAAAGGCGGGACCCTCTGCGGTCTCTGTGGTCCTCCGGTAAGGCCGCATGCCGAGCGCCCCCGCAACGACCGGAGAGGGAGAACACAACGGAGTTTCGTCGTCTGCGGATCCAACCCCCCGCCGCCGCCGCGCCGCAGCCGCGACCCAAGCCCGTAAGGCTCCCTTGTCTTCCTCGCCAGACGCAAGAACGCGACCGGGGGTCTGGCGGCCCACCCCCGGACGGCCACAGTTGCTCGATGACGACGCAGCGCTGCCCGCTTTACAAACCGCGGCTGCGCCGGTACTGGGGTATTCATCCCCTCCACCGTAAAAGATTTTTTATTTTGTCCTGTTATTCATATTCATATTTTTTTCCCCTTCCATAACGCCGAAGTCGTCATCTAGAGTCCCCGTCCTGGTGCCACTTACTCTTTCGCACCCTACTCCGGTCAAGGCCGGAGCAGGGTGACGGGGAACCTCACAAGAAAGTGAGGTGAGTGGTCTTGGCAGGTACAGGCCCACCAACTTCTCCGAAGTTCTCCTCACCGAATCGGCCATTAGCGGGTGCCCAAGGCGCTGATCCGCCACCGCCCGGCTATAGGAGAACATCAGATTCATGAGGGTTTCCCAGGGCGTGGTCCTACGCCATGAGAGCCCGCACCCGCCTCGTGCTCCCCATGTATCAATTCTACCTACAAATAGGTAGGTTCAGAAAAATTATGAGTAATATAACAAATAATAGTTTGTTCCTAATACTTCATGACAGCAAAATTTCGAGATTTGACACTCAGAATTTTTCATTTTTGTCCACTGACCAACACAGTATGCATTGGTGAGATTTTTTGAATTAAAATGACATCAAATATAATACTTTTATAAAATTGTATAATGTGACTCTTCGAAATCATATTTAAAAATTTACTATTGGAAATAGTATTGATATATATACTTTTATATAAAATTTACTATAAAATTTCATAAAAATTTGTGTTTGGTATCATTTTAATCAGGAAAATGTCATTGATATGTTAATGAAATTTATATTAACTACGCATTTAAAATAAATTGTGACACTTGTGTTGGATTACCGATGCGAAGGCCAAAATAACCATATTTCGAGTGTCCAGAATCTAAACAATGTTTAAGGCCTGTCATGTTTGCCCTGAGGGAAGATAGAGGGGGCCCTGGAGTTCCACCGGGTGCCTCTCTACTTCCAGGGCGTAGTTCGGATATATCTCCGGGACAGGAGTAATATCTACACTAACCGGGGCGGAGAAGTGGTTAGCAAGGTCCCGCAGGCGTCTGTATTAGGCCCACTTCTCTGGGACCTCGCGTATGACGGGGTGCTACAGACACTGATGCCTCCGGACTCGGCACTGACGTGCTACCCAGAAGTGGCATGCGTGGCTTCCATCAGAGGATTGGGGCTGGAGCTCTCTCTTGAGAAAATCAATTACGGGGCTTCTCCAACAGAATACCGCCTGATTCTAGGCTGGGGTTTTTAACTGAAAAGAAACAATGGATATTTATAATCTGGTTAATCCAGATGTAAGACGGCATATTGTACCGGTAATGAAAGTATTATTTACTTAACAGGATTACCTTATCTAGTTAATACTGCCTGTCAATTTTCCAGATAAGATTATCAAAAATAATTTCTCCTTTGTATATGTCGCGCAGAACAATCCAAATATCCACTGAAATCTTTTCCACTTTTCAGTAACTTACGACTTAAGTATAACTTTACTAATTTCTAAGACTTCTATTATTTCATTTAAATCGATACGTATAAATATCTCTGAGATTATTCATGAGACTGAAAAATGTTTCAAAAAAAAGCTAAATTAGCTATTATGGGTAGAAACATAGAGGACATATGAAGGACACCTTTATTGTTTTGAATGAAATTATTTTTTAATACATTAATCGTTCCGTCTTGACATTACCTATGAAAAGTTATCAATTTATCTATGTCGGAAAATTAATAATTTAGCAGATATGTTATCTTCTATTTTACAAAATTTAGTCTACGAAGGATAAAGGAACGCAAGTGTAGAAATAGTGCCTTAGATTTTTCATTGTCTTTCTCTTCTGAAGACAAGAAGAATTAGTTCACTTTTCGTGATTTACTTCTATCTATAATAGTATTAACTTCATGAATATAAACTAGATGATTTATTACTATTTTACGCAAAATGGCTCTAATTTACTTTATGCTCTATCGTATTCTTACATTGTGTGAATACATATATTCTATTATATCTATAGGGAATGTATCATAATATATGAGACCGACTTCAGGAGTGAAGAAAAGGCATAATGAAAAAGGTTCATATGAGCATGGCTCTATCTGACCTTGTTTTAAAATTATAGTCACTATGAACAAAAAATATATGAAACTTACGTACAAAAGTGCGTTTCTAGAGCAGCTATTTTAAAAAATGTACCAAAAAAGTGATAATTACTGATATACTGAATTTCCACGAATTTAGCATGCACTTTTCAGGCGGCGCAACACGAAATATTTATTTTCTAGAATATTTGACAGCGATTTACCCAAGAAAGTTCCGTTAAATCAGGTCAAATTCATCCCAATAGCTCGAGTGAGTAGACTATATTATTTATGGCCACTGTATATTGTTGCACTAGAAAGTCTTTCAATTTCTTCTGTAGGATGTTGGACTTGCTGCACCATTTTCTCATAAGATGTAGTAGGATGGAATTTGGTCCATGTCGCCGATGCTATATTTTTAAAAACATATCTGCAAATGTCTCCGTAATCAGAGACAGTTGCAGTTCTCCTTTTTATTCTTTTTAAGTTAACGATGAAATTAAAAAGCTGTTGCTCTAATAAGATTAGTTATTGGGAGTTTAAACACCTTTGCTTGTACTTCCGTTATTACTTTCTGACACTTGTTTGTAAACACGTTTTATCTGTCCGAGGGTTCGACGAAGAGTCCTACAATTCCCATATTCTATTAAAGATACATTATACACATATCTTTTGTTATAGGTATTTCTTAATTATAACAAATTTAATCAATTTCACTTGCAGAACGAAAAAGATGTATATACTAAGGGATTACCCGTCAAAGGTAAGTATCACTTTCACCCTTCGCTTTATCCATTTCTCCCGCAAATTATAATTATAAATTATTAAAAAATATCAAATTTTTTATTCTCGTTTTTATAATTCTCTTTTTTTAATTTATTTCTAAGTTAAGTTATTCTCATTTAAATATCTTGCTGTAATTATTATCATACAGGTTAGGGCGGAAATCGTAGCACAACGGGGCAAGGGGTGATTCTACGTAAAAAACTAAGAAAAAATTTCGGCATAACGCTTTTTCATCCGAGGCTCCGTTTTTAAGAAAATCGAGTTTGAAAATTTGACAAGTATATCTAAATTTGGAATAATTCCCGAATTAAAGAAGAATAAATAGTCGATAGGAGTTTAAACTGCATGTGAAAATAAGTAAAAAATGTAGAATAAAATTTTCTCATTTGATGCTTTGTTTCTTCAAGAAAGATAAATTTGAAAATATGTCATGCGTGTGTGTCAGATCAGTGCGCAATTAAACAAATTCAAAGTTTATTTTCTTGAAAATGAGATTTTAAGCGGAAAAATATTCTTTAATATTTTAAACTGATTTTTACATGTATGATAATCTCGTATTAATTAGTTCAGTTGAAGTATTCTTGACAAATTTTCAAACTCAATTGTCTCTGGAAGCGTCATATGAAAAATTTGTATTCTATATGTTTAACTTACTTTTTCATACAGATCCATCCCGTGCCCGGTTATTTTTATGATTTCCGATCCACTCTGTATAAGAGATCGTTACATTAGCAATTATACCATAACCATTGTTGCGAGATATCTCGGGAATCACGGGAAAAGACGTAGTACACGGACAAGTTGAAGAGTTAAAAAGTTGGAACCAGTTAGGGTTAACAAGGCTGATGAAGTCAGAAGGTTAAAATTATACATGTATATTGTCTTATTTCGAGTGAAAATATAAAGTTATAATAGTCACTCAATATTTTATTTATTTCTAAGTCTCTTTATCATATATCTATATCTATACAGTTACAATATTATTTGTAATATTATAAAATATTAAGTTATTAAACACTAACTGGTGTTTCAAGTAAACGACATAATACCTATATACACACATGATTGCACCAATGCATGAAACATTTACTATATAAATTATGCATCTTAATTAATATGTATCATATTTCTAAACAGCTTCATGCGATTAAAATTACTATTTATTTTTCATGTTATAATGATACTCTTTTTCTTTGTTAATATTATTGTAAATAGATTAAATTGTACGAATTAAATAAGTAAATCCAGAACGACATTATGATTTCACTCTTTATTATACATTTTTTAACATAGTATAAAAATATATTTGGACCAAACATCATTCCCTACAATCATTATTACACATTAAATTATAAAAATATTCCAAATCTTCACGGATTGTATATTATACCTCTCTATCGAATCATTGATTCCATGATCGTGTTAATGCATTCTATACATATGATCATTCTCGATTTGTTCTAATACTTGGTTGTATTTTTATGCGCCTCGGTTGCTCGGTGAACCAATTAAATACATTCTAACTACAGTTCAATTGAATAGGTTTTTAGTAGAATCTAAAATAAATATTGAGAATACAATGAGAAGCGTTTCAAACGTCAGCGAACTGGAGGAGTTGAAATAGTCCCTGTGAGTGTACAACCAGTTCTCAATGGTTTCTTGATGGACGTTAAGCCATGCCAAATTTCCGATTGCCTTCAATAAGGTCGTCTGAACAATATGTGGTTCAAATCTCTCCTTCGCCAAAAACATAAATAACTGTCAAGAAAAAAATTATTGCATACTATTAATTATTAATAACTGGAGAAACTTACTCAAAATGATGATAGATATATTTACTAGTATGAAGTTTAAGTTACTACTATATAATGGAGAACCACAAGGAAGGAATATAATCAGCAATTATTAATCTCAATAACCAGTTATTGAATATATAAAAAATGTAGAATACTATAATTTTGAATATATCCTTGATTAGAATCATTTATAATATTTCATAAATCTATTACCTATTTTGAGGACCTTTATATCTTTTGATATATAAACTCGTCATATCTTTTGCATGTGCTTTTACATTATAATTATGAAACTTTCTAATACTACGACAATTGTGAATAGCACGTCTAAACATTTGTTCGTATAAGTTTTCTTCGGATTCATTCTGTATCTCTTTTCACTGTTGGCTATTGTACTAACGATTCTTTGTAAGAACATAACAACCAAAGTATACGTCAAATATATTGATTAGCCATGATGTCCTTTTCAATTCTACTCTTGTCATATAAAAATCATTGAAAACATTTATAAGTTAAATCAGACCAAGTGTAAAACCGGCCAATCGCGGGGAGACGCAATCGCGAGGAAGCACGTCAACGGGAGTCGTAAATTCCCGTTACGATTATAATGATCGACGCCGCGAGTAGATCGATCCCCTGATTTCTGTTAAGACAATAGGGGTGGTTGAATTAATATAACTCCGTGATTTGCAGTGTTATGATTATATTTTTCTCCAACAACTTCGTTTAATCACACACAATAGTAACGTCGCTGAGTATGAAGATTGCCTGGATCTTGCTCAGATTCTGACTGCCAATCTGATAGAGGAAGGCTCTCGTGTCGTGGTAGATGTGACGATTGATCAGATCCGACTTTGACTGAATCGAATCAACAGAATCAACCGAATGACCGAATGAGGAGATGTCGACTGTTTGACTCCGACTGTGTGACTTGAGTGACTTGAATTGACTCGTACTGACTCGAACTACTGACTCGTACTGAATCGAACGACTGACTCGTACTGACTCGAAAGACTGACTCGTACTGACTTCCTTGTGTGTCTACCTGTGGGACTTACGGTGGACGTCTCGGGATGAGAGAGGTTTTGAACGATGTAAGCTGATTCGTTGTTCGTACTTTCCGTTATGAACAGGAGGACACAGATCCCTGTTACCATTGGCTAAGACGTTAACGGTTGAAGTTGGGATATGGAATCATCCTACCGGCATGACTCGTGGGAAAACCCAGACATTTCTAGTCTCTAAATGCCTGGTTTTCCCTATCATATAATTAACAGTTTTCCCGTCATAACTACCAGCTTACTCCGTAATTTTTAAGAACGTTCAATAAACCTAAGGATCTTTTTAAGTACCAGCTATAAACCGAAAATACTTGGAGGATTCAAGGTTTCTGCAAGCTAATGAGAATCGGTTTATGGTGGGCCTTAGTTTTATTGAGGGTTCTCTAACGACGTTTGAGTTTTGACGGTCAGACATTAAAGTACGTCGCGCGGACTTTTTCACGCGACGTAACACCAAGGAAATGCATGAGTGCATGAAGAACGACAATAAGAGCATATTTTCATAAGGAAAAAGAAAAATTACATTAGAGACTTTGTTAAAATTCACTCTGTGATAAATATCAACCAATGCATTTTATTAAAGTAAAAAGAATTAAAGTAAAGTTTTAAAGTTAATATATTTTAAGTAAACGTTATCGTACCTGCGTAAATTGATCCTTATTTGTAATAGCGCTTGCAATTATGTCAGCACTAGATTTGATGATGTCTTCGGCTTTGCTCCTGAAATCAAGAAGTTCTATAGATTATACCGAATCAATCACACCTCTATATTATTTGATCGGATTCTCGACGATGAAAACAATTCCAATTGTTAATTACAATTTTTTTATCTCCTCAACTTCGCTGGTGAGCACTTCCAGAGCAATGCTGACACCCTTTGCGTTCTGAGACACTACATCTAGAACTGCATTATCAAATGTCACAATTGCGTTTTCCTGAATGGACATGTGCAAGTATTCCTTCAGAAGATCTACTGACTGGGAACAAGCCAAGAGAGAAAATAAACTCTTTTTTTCGACTTCGTCCTTCGTTTTCAGGAATTCGGTCAGAGTGTAGTTCCACGCTTCTTTATTTGCAGATCTTATTCCGTCGCAGAGAATATTGTCTTTCAAGTCAATGTCGAATCTGTAAATAAAGTAATTACTTTTTTGTTAAAAAAATTCATCTTGCACTATACATATTGACTATCTCAATATCGGCAATATCATTTAATTCTGCTTCGATCCACCATGTTTTGTGACTCATCGTCTTGCTTTCGTTTCAATCGAAAAAATGGGTTTCTAGTGATTTAAAGAAACTTTTAGCATGCAATTGAAAACAGGAATAACGCATACTAATTAACGATTATTTCTCTCAATCATAAGAAATATTCTAGTGATGGGAAATGATATAGAAAACGGATACAGTCAGGAATTTATATTATATACATATTATATATGTAGTATCGTGGACAAAAGGCCTAAGATATCGGCCGAACCGTAAACAAAGTCGTGAGAGCCGCGGCATCGCCGGGTACATCAATGTGTCGTCGGTCCTTTCAAGTGGATAGTTTCGTGGAAAGGGCCTGCGTGACCCTGGCCACGGGTGTTTCGGCACACCTGTTCGTTAGGACGGGAAAAGACAAAGAGACGCTAAAGGCAGTGTTAGCTGAGAAGCCGTAGAGAACGGATGCAAAAGGCGTGCAGTGTGAGTTGAGAAGCGAGAACGAGCGAGTGTAGAAGCAGGAGAGTGTGAATCGGGAAATCGAAAGCCGAGTATGAGAATAAGACGTACGACAGTGTAACGTAAATCACGTCAGAGACCAGGACACACACACACCGCGGACAGGATGGTATCACGGTCGGCATACTTCGATGGACTGACAATGGAGATAAAGATGTTGCGGCTTTGGCGACAATGTATATCGCCGAAGTGCCTAATGAGTCATCGATATTCCAACTGCCCTTCCATCGAATGCTCTAGAAGCGTGGCAACGGTCCCGTACGCCTACAGGCTAGTGGGGATATTGAGGGTCGATAAACAAAGAAGAAGCAGATCCCCCGAAAGTCAAATTGTAAGAGTTTCAGTCTTGAACAGTCACTCCTCGAGCTCAGAAGTGTATTATTAAGTGTATAAACGACAAAAAAATAAAGTTTCTTTTTTTTTAATTTCTTTTTTTTATTTTACGCGACATTTTGGCGATCCGTGTCAGGATCCATCAACTTCAAGAAAACGAAATTACGTATTTCGGGCTACGGTCAACCTTGATGATTGAGGATCAGTGGACCACTGCAACAGAGCAGACACTTTTGACGTTTCGACAAAGGAACACCGCAACGGAACCTTCCCTACGGGGTAAACGATCAAGGTGAGCAAGCCCTGGATTCTTTCGCCAAATACAGAACGAGAAGAACAGCACAATTAGTATAATAATGGTAACGCCACGAGAAAATAAAACTGAAACTGTTAGCGCCTCTTCAACTAATAGCGGAATATACCCAACACTTAAGGCTTTGTTTGATGCAATGCAGAAGCAGAATGAGAGTCTGACTCAACAAATGAGTATGCTTACACTACGTATGGATGAAGTTCTAACAAAAACACAAACGGGAAATGTATCAGAGGCCAGTTCCCTAATAACCGTAGACGAAGTAACGGTTATTAAAGGTTATAAAACGCTAAAGATCAATCGGTCCTTCGAGAACCTCGCCCATTATATCAAACACCACCTCAACCATCCTGGGAAAGGACTTTTCCTGAACAATTTACGCAACCAGAGCTAAAAGCTGAGAGTGCATTCAAATGCATTCCGATATTAAACGGAGAGGATGATATAAGTGTGGAGGATTTTATTCATGAAATACAAGAAGTAAGAATAATGTGTAGCGAACAAACGCTATTACTAAAAATGATTAAAATAGAGAAAATTGTAGGAAAAGCCGCAATGGCAATCCGCAATATTCGTATTACCGAATTCGAATCTCTGTACGAAGCGTTGAGACGTAATGTAGCTACGCAAGTATCAATGAGAGAACAGCAGAACGAATTAGGAGGAATGAGGCGAGGATTAACCGAAAGCGTGCAAAACTATAACATCAGATTTCGAAGCGTTTTTAACAAACTCCAACACAGCATTACCAACGAGTATAGAGACGAACTAACTCGACGGGTGATGAACGAGCAACTATACATGGACTCTGTGACCGACTATGTAAGAGGCCTTCGTCCAGAAATAGGGCAGGCGCTAATGACTAATCTTCCCCCAAACCTCATCGAAGCAGAAAGGAAAGCAATGAATATGGAAAGATACTTTCGCGAGCACAGCTCTCGCAGACAGATGACACGACAAACAACCGCCCCACCATTTTATCGTAACCAGGCGTCTCATCCAGTAGACAATCGCCTCGCTATTACAGGTAATACGAATAATAAAACTCCACGCACACAAAACATTCGACCAAGAATGAACAATTTTACGAAGTTTGAGAACATATCATTAAGCGAAAGGACGCAAACGAAATGTCGCAAATGCGATCAATTGGGACACCTTCCCAATCAATGCCAAAATTTTCGTATACCGTCTCAAAGAAAAGCCCCTCCAGGAATAAACCACATTCAAGAACAATCAGAATTAACAATGCTACCTCAGGAAGATTACCCACAATACGACTACAATTACCAGGACCAGGATTGTGATTTCTCGTTGACTCCGGAGCAGGAATCAACTTGCTTAAACAAAGATGCTACCCAGAAAGGACAACAATACCAGACACAAAGAAATTCTCCATGGGACATTCCGAATACGAATCTAATTCCAAAATCAAATTGTATTTGTTCGACAAAAAGATAGACTTCTCTTTAATAGATGATGATTTCCCAATTATAGAAGATTGCGTATTAGGCTTACCCGGTTTGAATCAATATCGATTCGAACTCTCCAATGAAACACTGAAATTAGATAACAATACCCTTCTGTTGCAGCAGGAACCAACCCTTGAAACCGTTTAAAAAATTGTATACCTCGAAGGGAAATCAACGCCAGTGTGCTTTATCAATGGTGGTAAGTCCTCAGTTCAAGTCTCTAACATTATCGAAAATACAAATACTATAGATCAAATCCAAAAATTCAAATCTTCGATTCGACTATCGCACATAGAAAAACCTCTCAGAGAACCTATGGAAAAGATTCTTCTCTATTACATGGATGTATTTAATTTAGACAGCGAAACATTACCGTGTACATCTCTTGCTAAACATTCCATTACGTTGAAAGAAGATAAGATCATCAACGTAAAATCTTACCGTCCTGAACACCATAAAATCGAAATAAATAAACAAATGACAGATTAGACAAAAGAAATTATAGAACCCTCCGACTCTCCCTATAATTCTCCCGTCTGGATCGTTCCAAAGAAAATCGACGCGTCGGGGAAACAAAAGTGGCGAATAGTGATTGACTTTAGGAAGTTAAACGAATTAACGGACCAAGACGCATATCCATTACCTGACATTGACGATATACTATCACAACTAGGGAACGCAAAATATTTCTCCGCTTTAGACTTATCCTCGGGATTCCATCAAATACACTGCATTTAACACACCACAAGGACACTTCCACTATAACAGAATGCCATTCGGGCTCAAGAACGCACCCGCTACCTTTCAAAGAATGATGGATACCGCGTTAAGAGGCTTAATTAACAATCATTGTTTCGTCTATCTCGATGATATCATTATGTAGTATCGTGAGGAAAAAACCTGGTTAGAAACTAAGCAAAACAAGGTTGCCTGTCCTTCGGTTATTAGTTTACATAGAAAAAACCGGTGTGACCAAAGTCACCTAGTTCTTGCGAAGCGTTAACAGGATGAAATTAGAGAAACGGAAAAATAGCGCTAATGGAGGGGAATGATTCGAATCCAAGGAGCGGTTAATCGAAAAGTGAGAGTGGGTCGAGAGGTCAGAATTAATCGAGGAGTCGAAGAGTAGAGTTGTTAGAGTTAGCGTTGTCGAGTTGCGTTGTTGAGAGTAGAGTTGTTAGCGTTGCGGAGTTGCGTGAGTAGCCAAATTAGAATAAGATCGTTACTATTAGTTCCATATTAAACAACCATCGTTGTCTGTCTCATTAATATCTGTATAACTAATTTAAAATAAAATAAATAGTATCAAAGAAATTGTATACCTAATATTTCCGCGATACTACAATTATATTCGGGCAATCGATAGAGGAATATAATAAAAACTTAGCCATTGTACTCCAAAAACTCAGGGAAGTAGGTCTAAAAATACAACCGGATAAATGTGAATTCTTAAAACCCGAATTGGAATATTTAGGACACGTAGTGACAGCAGATGGAGTAAAATCTAACCCTAAAAAGATAGAAGCAGTAAAGAACTTCAAACTATCCAAAAATCCTACGGATGTAAAATCGTTCCTTGGGCTAGCCGGATACTATAGGAAATTTATTAGGAATATCTAAAAAATTGCCAAACCGTTAACGGAACTAACTAAGAAAGACATACAATTGCACTGGACTGACAAAACACAACTTAGCTCCGATACATTAAAAGAGAGACTATGCCAAGCGCCAGTACTAAAATATCCCGACTTTGCGAAAACATTTACGTTAACAACGGACGCCAGTAATGAAGGTTTAGGAGCCATCCTTTCACAAGACGGACACCCTTGTTGCTTTATTTCAAGGATATTAAACCCCCCTGAACGAAATTATACCACGATGGAAAAGGAATTATTAGCCATCGTTTGGGCAGTTAAAAGATTTAGGCAATATTTATTAGGCCGCAAATTCAAAATTCAAACAGACCACCAAGCCCTTAAATGGCTACACAACTGCAAGGACCCCTCTAGCCGATTGATTCGATGGAGATTGAGATTAGAGGAATACGAATACGATATAGAGTACGTAAAGGGAAAGAAAAATGTAGCCGCTGACACCCTACCCAGAGTACATGCGATAACACAAACTGACGTTTTATTAAGACAATTCAGAGACTGGGAAAAATCAGAAGAAATACCAAAATTATTGACACTAACATCTAACAAAAATAACTTTTTCCAATTAACAAAAACATATCTGGGCCCATATGACGAAACCGTATGGTTACAGAAAATATCAAACATACTTAAAACAAATAGAAAGATAGGAATAGGAGACAACAACTTAAACGCACAAAACAAAGCAGCATAAAAAGATTTCTTCTATTTTTCAATGACCAACGCGACGACATAGAATTTGCTTACGAACCAATACAGAGTTTAAGTGAAGAAGAAATAGAACAAGTACTAAAAGAAAGTCATGACTTGGTAGGACATACCGGAATACAAAAGACGTACGACAGAATCAGAGACAAATATAATATCCCACACCTAATGGACAGAATAAAAAGCAGAATAGGAACTTGCGCGACATGTCAGACATCAAAGATTACTCGGATAAGAGGAAAGGAGGAACCACAGATAACCGACACCCCGTTAGAACCTAACGACAAAATTGCTATGGATGTGATAGGTCCGTTGAAAAAGACCAAGATAGGAAACCAATACATTCTCTGTATAAACGATGAACTAACCAAATATTTAATACTTGTGCCCCTAAAAACACAACAGACCCAGTCAATTTGGAATGCTTTACTGAATCATTACATTTATATATTCTCCGCGCCTAAACGTATATTAACTGACAGAGGACAAAGTTTCATTAGTGAGCTAATGCAACGATGCGAAGAAGCATTTAGAATCAAACACATAAAAACCACCTCATTCCATCCACAATCCAACGGAAGCCTAGAACGAACACATGCTGTAATATCCGACATGTTAAAAGCTATACAAAACGACAATGAAACAGAATGGGATCAAAACCTAAATTTTGTGTGTCTAGCATATAACACTATGGTTCATGATGCCACTGGATATACCCCTTTCGAACTAACATTTGGACATAAAGCCAATCTCCCCTCTACCATATCCCAAAATCCCCAAAGAACATACGCTGATGAGGTTAGCTTCAGGAAACGAGAATGGGATGCCAAGCTACTTACAGCCGGAGAAACTCTAATGAAGAGTAAACAAAGATACCAAAGAGATCAAAGAAAAAAAATTATTAAACATCGATCCATTTTTAGAGAAGGAGATTTAGTATTAGTTCATAATGATCATAAAGAACATAAGTTAGATACTGAATGGCTAGGGCCATACACCATTGAAAAAGTAAAAACCCCTTATTACGAAATAATGGTGAATGACTCGATTAGGAAAATACATGGTAATCGTATTAAACCTTACTTTCCAGGACGGTCTTCACCTTCTTCATAAGTAGCTGTTATGCTTTTTTTTTTTGTTTTTGTTTTGTTGATTAAGACAAAGAAGAAAACACACTTTTAACCAATTAGCGTCCATAAAACAATCCTGAAGAAACACTAAGATTTTGGAGGACCAAAATCAATCTAAGGAGGGGGGTATGTAACGTAAATCACGTCAGAGACCAGGACACACACACACACCGCAGGCAGGATGGTGTCACGATCGGCATACTTCGAATCCGATGGACCGACAATGGAGATAAAGATGTGGCGGCTTTAGCGACAATGTATATCGCCGAAGTGCCTAATGAGTCATCAATATCTCAACGGTCCTTCCATCGAATGCTCTAGAAGCGTAGCAACGGTCCCGTACGCCTACAGGATAGTGGGGATATTGAGGGGCGATAAAGAAGAGGGAAATCCCCCCGAAAGTCAAATTGTAAGAGTTTCAGTCTTGAACAGTCACGCTTAGAGCTCAGAAGTGTATTATTAAGTGTATAAAAGACAAAAAAAATAAAGTTTCTTTTTTTTTAATTTCTTTTTTTTTATTTTACGCGACAACAGCATTGTAATCATTTCGTTGTTTTGAATATTATTTATAAAATCAAAATATCATTACTTGTCCTTTTCTCTAAGACCCATTTAGATACTACATATATTATATATTTATATGTCGGAGATGGAAGAGCACCGGAGCCTTCCCCTCGGAACTTTGGGAAGACACCTAGTACTGTAATTTTGATTCCACCATAGCCGTATTAAGAAAACCGTTGTCATTCGATCCGACTGTACTTATTCGAGATTTATGATAGTGAGCTCGGGCTCGAGACGACAACCAGTCGCCGAACGTAGTCGCGGTCAAGGGGATGAACGTTTTGTTTAACCAAGGCATGAAGTAACTCTATAGCTCTCCTTAAAAGAAATACTTGGGACAGGGCACGATGGTAAACGTTTCAATGGTTTCTGCCCCGTGGCTCACCACACGCAGACTATGCTTCGAGTAAGACGATTACCAGATGTTGATGCATCTCCACAGTACATGTTCGGCTAGCCCGAGGACCCGCTATAAATCTTAAGATTTATTTAACGAAAGTCCTTCGAACCGACAAACAGCCTTTGTTCCAACTACGGGAAAATTGGAGAAGTCTATTTTTCTCACGAACGACGCGGCCCGATGGCGACTTTCTCTTAAGGGCGGCTAGTACCCTTCCCCAACCACCAACATGGAAATTGACCAATTAACAGTAACTTCAATTTCCCTCACTTTCCGAATGAAGACTTCTCCCCACGAATCCGATGATCTCGTGCCCTTAGACACACCCATCATAGTTTTCCTCGACAGCGTCACTGTGATGGAGAGACACTCTTCCGTACGATTTTAACGACGATACAAGTAATTCTCTGGTACGTAGTGCTTGTTCTGTGGCAACCCGAATATAACTTAGACTTTCACGAAGTATACACGTTCGACATCCCGTTGACCGCCGATTCGTTACCGGACCCGAGGCCATTGCCATAGCGCCGCGAGTATCTAACATTGTGATTGATTACCAACGCTGTAATACCACTCACTTGTGCCAATAAACTCTACCATTGTTACACCGCATCGATGGCCAATATCAACGAAGATTCATCGAACACCTCCACCCCCAATCCTAACGTGAAGCCGACATATATATTTTATATATATGTGTGCAGTATCGTGAACAAAAAGGCCTAAGATATCGATCGAACCATAAACAATGTCGCGAGAGCCGAGGCGTCGTCGGGTCCATCAATGTGTCGTCGGTCCTTGAATAGAATAATTTCATAGAAAAGGCCTACGTGACCCTGGCCACCGGTGTTTGCGGAACACGTGCGTGGTGGGGTGAAAAAAAGGCAAAGGGATGCGAGAAGTCAGAGTGTCAGTTGAGAAGTCAGAGAGAGTGAGTGCAGAAGCCGGAGAGTGTGAATCGGGAAGTTAAGAGCCGAGTATGATAATAAGACGTACGACGATATTGTAATCAGTTCGTTGTATTGAGTATTACTTGTTAAACTAAACTTAACTCCAAATAAAGCATCATTACTTATCCTTCCTCTCAGGCCCATTAAAATACTACATATATTCTCTAATTAACTTTTACTATCGCGTGATACATAAGTTTTCGTATAATTGTAGCAATCGTCATGATTCAATAAAATGCATTTACGTTTAACAATTGGAAAGCAATATAATCGCAAGATTTGAAAATGATATACACCATCGATAAATCTTCATTTATTGTGAATAAGACAACGATCAAAGGTAGGGAAGATTAAAAAAGAAACAAGTGAGAGCAAAAATAGCAACTTACGATCTACTGGAATTACTTAACCATGCGTTGAACTCTCTGTTGGTATAACTTTTGCATTCGTGAACACCAGATCTGCAGGCCCATCCCATTGCGTCTACCCTAAGAAGATTCACGATATCGAGCTCTTCGCCTTTCTGATACGGCTCATACCTCACTTGACTCGTCACGGATTTCATTATTTTCCGAATATAACTCTGCAACGATTTTGAACTTTTATTTAAACAGAAATAGAAAAATTGGTTGCATTAGAGTAAAAAGATCTTCCGGAAGGAATACAATATGTGCATCCTTCTTATTACGTAAATTCGATTTTTTCTGCCTACTACCTTTTGTGTGAAATTGTCTATTGTCTGTTTTAAAATAGAAAATGTGCAAGACAGTAAATATTATGAATGAACATGATATGTAAAAATCTATAAAATATCCAAAGTACAGTTTAGTATTTAATAGGTAAATTAAATTTCTGTCTGGGTCTTAATCCTTTAGTTGTGTTCATAAAAATATGAATTTGCATAAATATTCGGAGGCTGCTTATCATAGAATGATTGGATAAAAATTACATTAGAAAAGATCGCTTATAGCCATTTTTCATCGTGTGTATAATGATATATGACTACTATATTGTTTAGTCAATTAAAAACTTAATTCTTAAAATATACTAAGTTAAAAATTCTATAAATTAGAAATAATTAAAAACAATTTCTCTATCACCAATAGAATAGCCGTTATTAATATAACTATTATAGGAAAATAGTTCATACGTGCTCGACTTATATTACCAATTCGACTATATAATTATCAAAATGAATAAAATATATCAAAAATTATGAATTAAAATATTTAGCTTCTTTAAGTCATATCATGTTATAAATATATGTATACCATGAAATTATTATATTGCTCGGAAGTACGTAACATGTTGTGCAAGAATTGCATATTGTTGAAAGTCGTACGCCAAGGCACGTAATCTGTTTCTCTCTCAAGGTAAAGTGTGAGTGTCAATGCAACCGTATAGTTCAATCGGTTAGTACGAGCCATGTTTAAGGCATCATCGATTAACTGAGCACGGTTTACGACGTGGATATTCTTGTAGTTATCCGAATCTAGATGCATCGACAACAGTTTCCACATTTCTGGCTCATAATTCACGCGATAATAACCTAGAACAATCCGAGCAACTAATAATTAAAAAATGAAAGTATGTGTGTGTTATTCATTTTGCAAAAGATTAGACCAATTCAGATATATTTATAATAACGGTTGGCTTAATTATCTTACACGCTTTTTAAAAAATTTAGTTAACTATTAATATAATACATAGACATATTTTTATAAAGTTAAGATATACTTTTACAGTATAATAAATATTTGAAATCTTTTACAAAATAGTTAAACCATTAAAAATTGTTGATTTTTCAGATAACACAATTATAAATTAAGAATATGTAGTAATTGTCTGATTTATATATTAAAATATTAATATAGGATCAAAGGATATATTAGGATCAAAACCCTACAATGAAAATGTATTGATTTCATTGTTATATTTTAATCTTACAAGGAATCACCCCAAAATCTCCCATTAATTGATGATGATAATCATATTCTACTATACTAGACATTTTTAAATATAGTCAATATTACACACCTGCTTGCTGCGTATTCACAATAATCCACCTCTCTGTCTTATTAAACTTTATCGTTTCATTACGGCCTGGTTTTAACCACATAATTGGAGATGTATTATTAAAGTCCATGCTAGACGGCTTGACGTAAGTTATAGGCACCCACCAGTTTGCGTCATTTTTAGTTTCATAAAATGAAAATCGTTCTTGACTTAACTGCAGTTCATCGTCATGGTTTCGCTTCACATTCACAACCGGATATCCTGCGTTGTTCACCCATCCGTCAATGATTTTCCCGAACGAAGCTCCATCCCATTTTTTATTCTTTCCAAGATGCTCGAAAAGATTCGTCGAATTTGCAACATTCTCTGCACTGCAAAAATTATCTCTCGTTAATATGATTTGTCGGCAAAACAAAAGACAAAAACTTGAAAAACCAATAACAAACATATGCAAATAACTTTTAAATGAAAAATGTTTACAAATATTTAATTTTTATTTGGGAAGTGTATATGACTGTAGAGTCGCAGTCTTATTGTAGAGTCTGACTGTAGAGTCAAAATCTTATTTTTTATGAGTAATTGAACGATACTCTAAAAATTGTTGTCGTATTCTTTCAGTTCATAGCGTAAATTACCTATTGTGTTTAAATATTATTAAATCATTTTTTTATTGATCTCATTGAGCGTAGAAAATACGTGTGCTTCTTCTGGATACATATATCCAGGTTTTTCATTTCTATTCCTATGTCAAAGTTGTAATTGTATATTTTAATCTCGAAAAAGGTACCAAAAGAGGAGCAGTAGCGGAAGACTTGCGGAAAATGCTAAATATACGTGTAAACTCCCTAGAGTTCATATGGGATAGGGATTCCCTTTGTTTTACGGGTAGCACGGCAGGCTTTGTTTCACGACAGAGCGATCTTCTTTTGTTTTACGGACAACCATTTTTGAGAGGCACGCATTTTCCCAAACGGACGGACAGGGAGTTACATTAGAGACAGACAAGGTTACATAATAGTTATTTAAAATTTTAAAGACTGAAGAAGAAAGATCGGTAGCTCAGGACGTTGAAAATCGATTCTCGATTTTTAGGTAAACATTGTACAAAACTTGTTATTTCTCATTCATATAATTATTGTTATTTATTGTTATTGACGGATATTAATTGTTGTTTATTTTTGTATTTTATCTAATTACTTAACAATAACAAAAAACTCGATTTTTAGACTACAGAATCGATCCCTGAATTATCCCATGATTTACGATCTGTACAAAATATTATGTATAATAAGAAATGATAGGTTTGTAAATATGTATATCTATTTGACCGCAATTACCCGATAGAATTACATACCGACGCTAGTTCCGAAGGGTTTGGGTTATATCGATACACAAGGTGGAAGGTAAAAATCGAGTAGTGGAGTACTATAGTAAAAGAACCAGCCCCGCGGAATCCAGATATCACTCCTATGAACTCGAAACATTTCCGCCACTACCTGCATGGACGGGAATTTCTTGTTGTCACGGATTGCAACTCCTTAAAGGCGTCTAGTAGTAAAGTACATTTGAATGACAGGGTACACAGGTGGTGGGCTTACTTACAAACGTTTACCTTCGACATTGTGTATCGGAAGGGCAAGCGAATGGCTCACGTAGATTTCTTTTCGCGAAACCCCACAGGCGTTGACCCTATTAAATTCGACAAAATCAAAGAGAAAATAGTTGATCTGGCCGAAATTTCGGAAGACTGGCTATTAGCGGAACAACTTCGTGATCTTCAAATCTTGGAAATTGTCAAGAAATTGCAAAACGACGAGCTCGCGGAAGATATCGCGAATACTTATGAGTTGCATACAGGTACCCTTTACCGCAAAGTGTAGCGGAGGGGCAGAACCCTCTGCTTGCCCATTGTTCCGAGAGGCTTTAGATGGTCCGTTATTAACCATGTGCATCAGTCAATTATGCACTTGGGTTGGGATAAGACGCTCGAGAAACTGTACGAGTATTAGTGGTTCGAAGGAATGGCGAAGTACGTTCGTAAGTTCGTAAGGAACTGCCATGCTTGTAGAGTTTCGAAGGCTAGTTCAGGTAAGATACAAGATACAAACCAAACCAAGCTAGAGCGAAAATTCAAGGGTCCATTCGTAATAGCAGAGATTTTGGAAGGAGATAGATATATTTTAAAAACGTTAGACGGCAAACGATCGTATAAAGACAGTTATGACAGATTAAGAAAAATGCCGGACAGTCGCGTTCCTGCTGAGTTGGACGTCGCTAGTGACAGCAATGACAGTGACCACGACGATATGAGCACCTCGATCTCGGAAGATCATTAGCACAAAGACCGTAACACCTTACGGAGTATGTTATGAAGCTCGGCTAAGGGGCAAGTGATGTGTTCACGCGCACCATGAGCTATAGTGTTATGAAGTTTGGTGTGGTCGTGCGATCTATAAAAATGGGATCCATTGGGGTACGAAATTGGGACTGGTCCATTTCGCCGTTAGGACCCGACTGATAATCCACAGGATGCAACTAGTACTTCCAATACTAATTACAACGTTACTAATTCATTTTCTCCTCTATTCCTTTTGTTGTCAAACATCCGGACAAAATTTTGTTGTTACACTGGACCTTCAGCTTATTTAGACATTAAGTTAAAATGTAAACAATGTTAATTGTACCGAGACTAACGTTAGAAAACTCAATATTGTAGTTATACCCGAGGACGTCCGATAGTCAGAATGGCCGTGTCGGAGATGAAAGAACACCGGAACCCCTCCTTGGATTCGCGGGAATACCGTAACTTTCTAACTTAGCATAAACAAATTTCGCTCCGTTTGTTCGAGATTTATGATCATGAGCTTTGGGCTCGAGGCGACAACCAGTCGCCGAACGTAGTCGCTGTCAAGGGATGAACGTTTTATCTAACAAAGGCACAGAGTAACTCTATACCTCTCCTTAAAAGAATTAGTCGTAGCGACACGCGGCAGTAAATATTTCAATGGTTTCTGTCCCGCGGCTCGCCACACGCAGATTTTGTCCTCCGGGTAAGATGATCGCCGGATATCGGCATGTCTTTGCAGTGTATGCTTAGCTAACGTGAGGACCGGCTATAAATCTTAAGATTTAGTCGGAGTTCTTCAAATAGACCTTGTTGCAACTACGGGAAATAGGAGAAACCTATCTTCCACGAACGATGCCACCGTCAACAACCTCCCCTCAAGGGCGGCCAGCATCTCTTTCAAAACGCCGATATGGAGATCGACCAATTAGCAACAGCGCTAATTTCCCTCACCTTTGGGACGAAAGCTTTCTTTGACGAATCCGAGGATCTCATGTCCTTAGACACACCCATTATAGTTTTCCTCGACGGCATCGTCGAGACGGAGAGTCATTCTTTCGTGCGATCTCACTGGCGAGTGACAGTACTATCTTTACAACCAGTGAATATCTCACGTCTAGTTAACAAAGAGTTAGACTTGAACTGTGCGAGAACATACGTTCATCATCACGTGACCGGGAATTCGTTTCGAACCTAAGGTCATTATCAGTAGTGCTACGAGTGCCTAATCTTGTTAATAAGCCTGTGTTAATAAACTCTTCATTGTATCACGGCAATGGCTATTTCTAATGAGAATTCATTAAACGCCCCTTACCATAATCCTGACTTCAATTCGACATATATATGTATATGTCGGAGATGAAAGAATACTGGAACCTTCCCTTCGGAACTTTGGGAAGACCCCTAGTGTTGTAATTTAGATTTCACCATAGCCGAATTAAGAAACTGTTGTCATTCGATTCGACTGTACTTATTTGAGATTTATGATAGTGAGCTCGGGCTCGAGGCGACAACCAGTCGCCGAACGTAGTCGCGGTCAAGGGATGAACGTTTTGTCTAACAAAGGCATGAAGTAACTCTATAGCTCTCCTTAAAAGAAATACTTAGGACGGGGCACGACGGTAAGCATTTCAACGATTTCTGTCCCGTGGCTCGCCACACGCAGACTCTATTCTTTGAGTAAGATGATTACCAGATGTCGACGCGCCTCCACAGTACATGTTCAGCTAGCCCGAGGACCTGCTATAAATCTTAAGATCTGTTTAACTAAAGTCCTTCAAACCGACAAACAGTCCTCGTCCCAACTACGAGAAAATAGGAGAAATCTATTTTTCTCACCAACGACGCTTCCTCTTCTCGAACTTTCTCTTAAGGGCGGCTAGCACCCCTCCCTAACCACCAACATGGAAATTGACCAATTAACAGTAACGCCAATTTCCCTCACTTTCCGAATGAAGGCTTTTCTCCACGAATCCGATGATTTCGTGCCCTTGGGCACACCCGTCATAGTTTTCCTCGACAGCGTTACCGTGATGGAGAACCACTCTCCGGTACGATCTCAAAGACGATTCAAGTAACTCTCAGATACGTAGTGATTGCCTCGTGCATTAACATTGAGTACAACTTAGACGCTGAAGAAAAGTAGAGTTCGTCATCCCCTTGACCGCGGATTCGTTAGTGAGCCTAGAATCATTGTCATTAGCTTCTCGAGTATCTAATTATCGCGATTACTTGTCCAATTCCATCATAGTCATATTTGCACTAGTAAATATCTCCTCTATTGCATAATGATCACGTCTAGCGCCAATAGGGATTCGTTTCACGCCCTCAACCCTAACTCGAATCTTAACGCCAACCCGACATATATATATATATATATATCAGAAATCAAAAGACATCGGGGCCTTTCTGGAATTTTTTTGAAGATCCCCAATACTTTAGTCTAGACTATTTATTATAGCTGTACTTAGGTGTACTTAATAATAAAACTTAGAAGTAGTTTTTTATGATTCAATCCGATTATATTTGCCCGAGATTTGTGACGGTGGGTTTGGGCTCGAGGTGACACAACTAGTCGCTAAATGTACGGAATGACAGAGGTATGGAACAGTGGTATGGCATAGTTGTATAGCTCTCCTGAAAGATATAATTGTCGTGAGGGGTACAGAGAGGCACAGAGAAGAGTATATATGTGTAGTTCCATTTGGGCTGAGGGCAGTAAGTTAAGTTCTACTTGCACTGTGGACAAGTAAGTTTAGTTACACTTGAATTGCGGACATGTAAATTCAGTTCGACTTAGACTTTGGAAGAAAGCGCATTTGCTACCCCATCCACCGTGGATTCGTTATTGAACCTAAAGATCATTGCCATTAGCATCTCGAGTATCTAATCGCCACGGTTACTTGTCAAACTCTGTAATAATCGTATTTGTACCACTAAATATCTTTTATATTGTATAACAATAATTTTGTTGATATTCCCGATCAATATGTAATTGACAAATGTGACCGCATCTCTCTTTTATTTTGCAATCACCTTGGAGAGTTCACTCCTGCTCGGACAGCCGAGGAGGACGGACGTGTCTAGACGGTCGTCCTCTCCAGGTATAAGTGAATAGTGAAAAAGTGCTCCAAAGTAATAGTGCTGCAAAGTGATAGTGAGGAGGAAATAAAATAACAATGCAGATACCAACTATAAACATAGCAACAAAAGGAGAAACATATTATATAAAAACCAAACAAACCAACATGGAGACAGAAGAAACAAAAGAGCATCGGGGACAGGAAGATAGCAATTCAGAACATGAAGGATACTACCAGGATGAAAGCTGGAAGCCAGTGAAGGCTAGCAAAAAACGTAAAACAACCACAGACACAAGTGCCATAGGAAACCCAGTCACAGAAAAGCAGCGATGGCTGCAAGAATTACCACTAAGTAACTCCTTCAACTCACTAACTGAAGAAATAGACTCTGACCCCGTAAGTAAAACCATTACGCAAACAAACCATATTACAAAACCACCACCAATCTTTGTCGAGGCCCAAATAATAGACCCGCTCATTGATCTACTAAATAATCTAGAAGAGACAAACAATTACACAATAAAGCAAACAAAATTGGATCAAGTAAAAATTCAAACAAACACACCAGAATCATTTAGGAAAGTTATAAAAGCATTAAAAGAAAAAAATGCCATCTACCACACTTATCAGCTTAAAACTGAAAGGAGCTATAAAATTGTCATAAGAGGATTGCATCCTAAAACCAACGTACATAAACTAAGCGATGAGTTAGCTAAAATTGGACATCAAACTAGAACAATAAACAATATAACAAGATTCGACACTAAGCAACCACTACCACTATTCTTAATAGAACTTGAACCCAGAATCAATAACAAGGAAATATATGATATCAAACAAATACTAAACACAATAGTAACAGTCGAACCACCACGACACAAAAAAGATATACCTCAATGCATGCGGTGTCAACAATACGGACACACTAAAAACTACTGCAACAGAAGCCCAGCCTGCGTCAAGTGCGCAAAAAATCACTTAACTGCACACTGTCCATATTCAGGAAAAATAGAAAAAGTTAAATGCTTCAACTGTAACGGAAACCACCCAGCCAGCTATAAAGGCTGTGAAGTAAGAAAACAACTACAACGAAAACTGTTCCCGCCCCTACGAAGCAGGACAAGCACTAACACACAAGCCCATCATGACAGCACAAAACCTGAAATATTACCAAATACAGAGCAAGCAATAAACACCAAACCTATCAGCACCAACACCATTGGTGGTCTAAGCTATGCTCAAGTAACCAGCCAACCAACACACACACATAATCAATACCACAGCAATAGTAACAACGACACTGCAGAAATCAAAGAACTGCTCAAACAATCCATAAAGAACACCGAAATGCTAACCAGAATGATAAGCGAACAAAACGCAGTACTCAAACAGCAAACCCAACAAATCACAGTCATGCTACAACTAATTACAAACGTGCTAAGCAAAAAATAAAAACGGACACTCTAAAAATAGCAGCCTGGAACTCAAACGGCCTACAACAACGGGCCCTCGAAACTAAAACATTCATATACAATAATAATATAGACATACTACTTGTCTCAGAAACACACTTCACTACAAAAAGCTATTTGAAAATACCATACTACACCATATATGATACCAAACACCCCTCAGGAAAAGCTCACGGAGAGACAGCAGTGATAGTCAGAAACGATATCAAACATTATCTACACAGCCAAGTTAACAAAGAATATTTACAAGCAACCACTGTTACAGTTCAAACTAGCAGCAACTACTTCCAGTTGTCAGCAGTATACGTGCCTCCGCGACACAAAATAACAACACAAATGTGGGAAGAATACTTCCAGGACCTAGGGGACAAGTACATCGCAGCGGGAGACTACAACCCAAAGCACACGCTTTGGGGGTCAAGAAACATTACACCTCGAGGTAGAACACTGGAAAAATACATTAGAAATAATAACCTCAATATATTATCCACAGGAACACCGACACATTGGCCGACTGACCTGAACAAAAAACCAGATCTTCTGGACTTTGCAGTTACAAGGGGACTAAACACAAATAAACTAAAAATAACACCCAACCTCGAGCTCAGCTCCGATCATACACCCATAATAATTGAATACAGAAACAAACCAATTCACTATAGCAAACCAGAAACACTATGCAATAAAACCACCAAATGGCAAACTTTCAAAGAAATAATAGAAAGCAAAATAAACTGCAACATCCCGTTAGAAACTCCTGAACACATAGAACAGGCAGTAGCAACATTGACAGCAACTATTCAGGAAGCAGCAAGGACAACCACTACTCCCGAACCAACCAGCAGACAAACAATAACAATCCCGCAAGAAATACTCGACAAAATCAAAGAAAAAAGAAAAGCAAAAGCAAAATGGCAAAAATACAGAACCCGAGAAAACAAAAAACACTTAAACAAACTTGCAAAGGAAATAAAAAACAAAATAAAGGAGCACAACGATAATGAATTCGCAAAGTTCATAGGGACACTCTCCACACACGAGAACACCAACTATTCACTATGGAAAGCCACGAAAAAAATAAGGAAGCCAATAATACCCGTCCCGGCAATCAGAAAAGCAGATAACACATGGGCAAGAAGCAACGAAGAACAAGCTGAAGAATTCTCCAACCACCTCTGCAACACATTCACACCACACATCATCAACAACAGCAACCTCAAAAGTCATACGGAGGAGGATCCACAAACCACTGCTACCACAGCCGACAAGGAATACACCATACCTAAAACATCAGCACAAGAAATTGGAAACATAATTGATAAAACAATAAACAACAAAGCGCCAGGAATCGACCTAATTAATGGTAAAATCTTAAAAAACCTTCCGCCAAAAGCAATAAGACTGATAACAGTAATATTCAACGCAATTCTAAGAATTCAATACTTCCCCAAACCATGGAAATTAGCACAGATCAAAATGTTACATAAACCAGGCAAAGACCCGCACCAAACTGCATCTTACAGACCAATATCACTGCTTCCAGTATTTTCCAAAATACTGGAAAAGATAATATACGATCGCATAAAACCAATAATAGAGACAAAAAAACTAATACCGGATCACCAATTTGGTTTCAGAAACAAACACTCCACGATAGAGCAAATGCACAGGCTTATAAACGAAATAATAGTAGCACTAGAAAACAAGGAATACTGCACAGCCCTCTTTATAGACATAGAGAAAGCATTCGATAAAATTAACCATGAAAGTCTACTACAAATAATTAGGAAACAATTCCCGGAGCAAATACACCACTTAATAAAATCCTACCTAAGCTGCAGAACCTTCGTAATAATAATCAAGGACACACATTCTCAAGTTAAAGACATCAAGGCCGGGGTACCACAAGGAAGCGTCCTAGGCCCAATACTATACACATTATACACGGCGAACATTCCAACAACTACCAACAGCACAGTATTGACATTCGCGGACGACACAGCTATACTAGTCAGGCATACTAACCCAGAAACGGCAGTCAAAATACTACAAGAACATATCGTAAAAATAGAAAATTGGCTACAAGAAAAACAAATAAAAGCAAACCCCAATAAATGCAACCATATTACATTCACGCTACGGAAAAAGATACCACCAAACATCCTATTGAACGGCACGCATATATCGCAAACAAAGCATGTCAAATACCTAGGACTCCACTTAGATCAAAAACTCACCTGGAAACTACACATCAAATCAATAGTAGAAAAAATACAGAAAACAAGAAGACAAATGCATTGGCTAACAAGCCGAAAATCCAAACTAAGCACAGAAAACAAGTTAAAAATATATAAAACGATCATAAAACCAATCTGAACGTATGGAATACCACTATGGGGGACGGCAGCAATGAGCCATATAAACAAAATAGAGGTAATACAGGCTAAAATCCTCAGGACAATAGTAAACGGACCTTGGTACGTCAGAAACGAAGATATACGAAGGGACCTGGGAATGCCAACGGTCAAGGAAGAAATCAACAGATACTCCGAGAAATACAAATTAAGAATAGCAACACACATAAACCGACTAGCTGCGGAAACATACAAAATCACAAATATGGACAGAAGACTAAAAAGGAAGCACCCAGCAGACCTTATAAAGGACATAACCTAAGAAACACGAGGATGGTACCCCGCTGGGGGTAGCCACCAACATGCTAATTTAACCGTTAAAAAATTCCACCAAATGTCCAAATTGGACAAATTTTGAATTTTAATAAATAAAAAAAAAAAACAAAAAAAAAAAAACCTTGGAGAGTTTACTGATATTGTCACGACCGGCATACTTCAAATCCGATGGACCGGTGATGGAGATAAAGATGTGGCGGCCTTGGCGACAATGTATATCGACGAAGTGCCTAATGAGTCATCTATATCCTAACGGTCCTTCCACCGAATGTTCTAGAAGCGTGGCAACGGTCACGTACGCCTACAGGGTAGTGGGAATATTGAGAGATGACAAACAAAGAAGAAACAGATCCCACCGAAAGCCAAATTGTAGGAGCTTCAGTCTTGGAAAGTCACGGCTAGAGCTCAGAACTAAATCGCAGTCAGTGTAAATTCAGAATACATGAAATAAATTCTCCTGTTTTTTTTGTTACCCAATTTTTTTTTCTTTTGGTTCGAGCTACCCCTTTTTTATTTTACGTGACAATATCGTCTAGGCAGTCAGTCTAAAAGTAACCCAGCGTGTGAGTCAACGTGTCTACGTGCTACAAAATGTATTGTATTAGACAAAGAGTTTTCCCGTTGACCGTGGATTCGTTATTGAACCCAAGAACATTGTCAATAGCTTTCGTTAAACTTATTAATTATTACGGGCCCAAAATTTCTAACGAAAATCCGACATATATATCATATAAATGACTTAAATATACGTACTTCTGCTTGAGGTATTCCTTTAAACCTTCGTGGAAAACGTTTTCTGTCAAGATGTGTGACATCATTCGAATAACTGACGCCGCTGCAAAGATATGGATTCACATTAGAGATTGGTTTTTAATAATTCATGTGTGTGCAACGTCAACAAATATCTACAACCGACTCGAGAAACCTGAATCAACTTGCACACGACTCCTGCTCGGACAGCCGAGGAGGACGGACGTGTCTAGACGGTCGTCCTCTCCAGGTATAAGTGAATAGTGAAAAAGTGCTCCAAAGTAATAGTGCTGCAAAGTGATAGTGAGGAGGAAATAAAATAACAATGCAGATACCAACTATAAACATAGCAACAAAAGGAGAAACATATTATATAAAAACCAAACAAACCAACATGGAGACAGAAGAAACAAAAGAGCATCGGGGACAGGAAGATAGCAATTCAGAACATGAAAGATACTACCAGGATGAAAGCTGGAAGCCAGTGAAGGCTAGCAAAAAACGTAAAACAACCACAGACACAAGTGCCATAGGAAACCCAGTCACAGAAAAGCAGCGATGGCTGCAAGAATTACCACTAAGTAACTCCTTCAACTCACTAACTGAAGAAATAGACTCTGACCCCGTAAGTAAAACCATTACCCAAACAAACCATATTACAAAACCACCACCAATCTTTGTCGAGGCCCAAATAATAGACCCGCTCATTGATCTACTAAATAATCTAGAAGAGAAAAACAATTACACAATAAAGCAAACAAAATTGGATCAAGTAAAAATTCAAACAAACACACCAGAATCATTTAGGAAAGTTATAAAAGCATTAAAAGAAAAAAATGCCATCTACCACACTTATCAGCTTAAAACTGAAAGGAGCTATAAAATTGTCATAAGAGGACTGCATCCTAAAACCAACGTACATAAACTAAGCGATGAGTTAGCTAAAATTGGACATCAAACTAGAACAATAAACAATATAACAAGATTCGACACTAAGCAACCCCTACCACTATTCTTAATAGAACTTGAACCCAGAATCAATAACAAGGAAATATATGATATCAAACAAATACTAAACACAATAGTAACAGTCGAACCACCACGACACAAAAAAGATATACCCCAATGCATGCGGTGTCAACAATACGGACACACTAAAAACTACTGCAACAGAAGCCCAGCCTGCGTCAAGTGCGCAAAAAATCACTTAACTGCACACTGCCCATATTCAGGAAAAATAGAAAAAGTTAAATGCTTCAACTGTAACGGTAACCACCCAGCCAGCTATAAAGGCTGTGAAGTAAGAAAACAACTACAACGAAAACTGTTCCCGCCCCTACGAAGCAGGACAAGCACTAACACACAAGCCCATCATGACAGCACAAAACATGAAACATTACCAAATACAGAGCAAGCAATAAACACCAAACCTATCAGCACCAACACCATTGGTGGTCTAAGCTATGCTCAAGTAACCAGCCAACCAACACACACACATAACCAATACCACAGCAATAGTAACAACGACACTGCAGAAATCAAAGAACTGCTCAAACAATCCATAAAGAACACCGAAATGCTAACCAGAATGATAAGCGAACAAAATGCAGTACTCAAACAGCAAACCCAACAAATCACAGTCATGCTACAACTAATTACAAACGTGCTAAGCAAAAAATAAAAACGGACACTCTAAAAATAGCAGCCTGGAACTCAAACGGCCTACAACAACGGGCCCTCGAAACTAAAACATTCATATACAATAATAATATAGACATATTACTTGTCTCAGAAACACACTTCACTACAAAAAGCTATTTGAAAATACCATACTACACCATATATGATACCAAACACCCCTCAGGAAAAGCTCACGGAGGGACAGCAGTGATAGTCAGAAACGATATCAAACATTATCTTCACAGCCAAGTGAACAAAGAATATTTACAAGCAACCACTGTTACAGTTCAAACTAGCAGCAACCACTTCCAGTTGTCAGCAGTATACGTGCCTCCGCGACACAAAATAACAACACAAATGTGGGAAGAATACTTCCAGGACCTAGGGGACAAGTACATCGCAGCGGGAGACTACAACTCAAAGCACACGATCTGGGGATCAAGAAACATTACACCTCGAGGTAGAACACTGGAAAAATACATTAGAAATAATAACCTCAATATATTATCCACAGGAACACCGACACATTGGCCGACTGACCTGAACAAAAAACCAGATCTTCTGGACTTTGCAGTTACAAGGGGACTAAACACAAATAAACTAAAAATAACACCCAACCTCGAGCTCAGCTCCGATCATACACCCATAATAATTGAATACAGAAACAAACCAATTCACTATAGCAAACCAGAAACACTATGCAATAAAACCACCAATTGGCAAACTTTCAAAGAAATAATAGAAAGCAAAATAAACTGCAACATCCCGTTAAAAACTCCTGAACACATAGAACAGGCAGTAGCAACATTGACAGCAACTATTCAGGAAGCAGCAAGGACAACCACTACTCCCGAACCAACCAGCAGACAAACAATAACAATACCGCAAGAAATACTTGACAAAATCAAAGAAAAAAGAAAAGCAAAAGCAAAATGGCAAAAATACAGAACCCGATAAAACAAAAAACACTTAAACAAACTTGCAAAGGAAATAAAAAACAAAATAAAGGAGCACAACGATAACGAATTCTCAAAGTTCATAGGGACACTCTCCACACACGAGAACACCAACTATTCACTATGGAAAGCCACGAAAAGAATAAGGAAGCCAATAATACCCGTCCCGGCAATCAGAAAAGCAGATAACACATGGGCAAGAAGCAACGAAGAACAAGCTGAAGAATTCTCCAACCACCTCTACAACACATTCACACCACACATTACCAACAACAGCAACCTCAAAAGTCATACGGAGGAGGATCCACAAACCACTGCTACCACAGCCGACAAGGAATACACCATACCTAAAACATCGGCACAAGAAATTAGAAACATAATTGATAAAACAAAAAACAACAAAGCGCCAGGAATCGACCTAATTAATGGTAAAATCTTAAAAAACCTTCCGCCAAAAGCAATAAGACTAATAACAGTAATATTCAACGCAATTCTAAGAATTCAATACTTCCCCAAACCATGGAAATTAGCACAGATCAAAATGTTACATAAACCAGGCAAAGACCCGCACCAAACCGCATCTTACAGACCAATATCACTGCTTCCAGTATTTTCCAAAATACTGGAAAAGATAATATACCACCGCATAAAACCAATAATAGAGACAAAAAAACTAATACCGGATCACCAATTTGGTTTCAGAAACAAACACTCCACGATAGAGCAAATGCACAGGCTTATAAACGAAATAATAGTAGCACTAGAAAACAAGGAATACTGCACAGCCCTCTTCATAGACATAGAGAAAGCATTCGATAAAATTAACCATGAAAGTCTACTACAAACAATTAGGAAACAATTCCCGGAGCAAATACACCACTTAATAAAATTCCATCTAAGCTGCAGAACCTTCGTAATAAAAATCAAGGACACACATTCTCAAGTTAAAGACATCAAGGCCGGGGTACCACAAGGAAGCGTCCTAGGCCCAATACTATACACATTATACACGGCGAACATACCAACAACTACCAACAGCACAGTATTGACATTCGCGGACGACACAGCTATACTAGTCAGGCATACTAACCCAGATACGGCAGTCAAAATACTACAAGAACACATCGTAAAAATAGAAAATTGGCTACAAGAAAAACAAATAAAAGCAAACCCCAATAAATGCAACCATATTACATTCACACTGCGAAAACAGATACCACCAAACATCCTACTGAACGACACGCACATAACACAAAAAAGGCACGTCAAATACCCAGGACTCCGTTTAGATACACAACTCACATGGAAACAACATACTAAATCAGTAATAGACAAAATATAGACAACAAGGAGACAAATGCATTGGCTAACAAGTCGAAAATTCAAATTATGTATAGAAAGTAAATAAAAATATCAAAACAATCATAAAACCAATCTGGACGTACGGAATACCACTATGGGGGACGGCAGCAATGAGCCATATAAACAAAATAGAGGTAATACAGGCTAAAATCCTCAGGACAATAGTAAACGGACCTTGGTACGTCAGAAACGAAGATATACGAAGGGACCTGGGAATGCCAACGGTCAAGGAAGAAATCAACAGATTCTCCGAGAAATACAAATTAAGAATAGCAACACACATAAACCGGCTAGCTGCGGAAACATACAAAATCACAAATATGGACAGAAGACTAAAAAGGAAGCACCCAGCAGACCTTATAAAGGACACAACCTAAGAAACACGAGGATGGTACCCCGCTGGGGGTAGCCACCAACATGCTAATTTAACCGTTAAAAAATTCCACCAAATGTCCAAATTGGACAAATTGTGAATTTTAATAAATAAATAAAAAAAAAAAAAAAAAAAAACTTGCACACGACACCAACTCCCAAAACAAAGTAATATGAATTCCGCACGTAGGCATAAGATAAACGAACATCTAGAACGGCTGTGTCTTGATCGAGGCTTCAGTCTTTCGGTAACGGTCTAATCGCAAACTTATAATCTTATTAAACAATAAAGGTATTTCGAATTCTGGTTCAAGAAACCAACATATTTTTATTATTATTTTCCTGTCATGTTTACGTGACACATGCACAAAATTTTTAACTTATAAATACTATTAGGAAATAATGCATTTTCACCATTAATGACTTTTCTCATTTATTTATTTTTTCTAATGCTTTAGAACTGGAAATCCAGCGATTGTGATGTTCATCTTTACATTAACGTCTTGAGCTTAGAAAATTATTTCCATTAGATTAGAGAAAATGTTGTCATAAGAACAGGGAGATATTCAATAAATTAATCTACAATCCTCAAGAAATTCTACGTCTAAAGTCCATTTTTCCATTAAAAGTTTGCTTACTATTTACAATGATACATTATCATATTTGTGTTAGATTGCTAAATATTTTACTAGTATTACATTTTCGTAAAACACTTTTCGACTTTATCATTAAATAATTTATTTAATGCAATATAATGAACTTATTTTTTCCAATTTTGATGTAGACAAGTAAAGTACTTATTTTTAAAATATTTCTCGTAATTTTATTGACAAGATATTAATTTGTTTCAATAATCTGCGCTATGTAGCTTGTTATTATTCTCTGTGAACGTTTGTTATTCATAGAAATTATTAATATTAATAATTAATCAATTAATTGCCATACTAATAAAATATTCAAGAAATATAATCAACGCCATTCTAATGTATCTCCACTAGAACTCAAAAGTATCCTGCAATTTAATTAGAGTATCACAATTAATAATTATGTGTTAATAAATAATGACGATATTCTGTATTAGTATTATATTATTATGATAGCAACATTACTTATAAATAACTAATAGATATGGAATCAACTAATTTGATTTGTGAAGTGAAACCGGTTATGATACAATTTTTTAACAAAATTTTTACCAAGACTTTATGGAGAGCTTATTTATCCTCAAACTGTATACATATGTAAATGTAGTCTGTAGTCTGTAGCTGTTATCGTAAATGAAATAGAAAAGATTTTCCATAAAATATAACTTAATGAATTGAAACTTATAATATAATTTATTCAAGCAATAGTTATTCGAATCTAATACTTCTTATCATATTTCAAATTTTAAGATACTGTACTAGACGAAAGGCCCAAGAGATATCTGGAGAACTATAAACAACGTCGCGAGAAAGCGGAAGTACCGACAGGCCCAACAATGTACCATCGGTCCTTCAATAGAATACAGACGACACCAAATTTACAGCACGCAATGAACATTAATCACAGTAACACCAACACCTTTGGTAGTCGAAGCTACGCGCAAGTAATCAACCAATCTCCACCCTTGGACAACCAAAATCAGAACAATAACAGTAACGACATTGCTGACAATTAAGTAGGCGACTGATTTAAGGGTAGAAACACGGTAAAGAGATGTTAACTGTTCGAAAGATGAAAAATCATTGAAGTTTAGTGACGATGTTGTGGCGGATGAAAGCTAGTGATGGGTTGGTCTATGATCACGAAAACAGCTGATTTGTTAAGGGCAAGTTTTAGTTAGGAATGTTTTTTTCTTCCTTTTGTTTAATTCTTTACTAGATTATATCTCTTGTGAGGTCTGCTGGGTGTTTCCTTTTCAGTCTTCTTTCCAAGTTTGAGGTGTTGATCGTTTTCGCAGCTAGCTGGTTCGAATTTCTTGCTATTCTTGCCTTATATCTTTCCGCATAACTGCTGATTGCTTGCTTAACCGTTGGTATTCCCAGGTCCCTCTGTATATCCTCCTTTCTGACATACCAGGGTGCGTTTATTATTGTTCAAAGAATTCTAGCTTGTATTGTCTCTATTTTGTTTATATGGTTCATTGCTGCTGTCCCCTATAGTGGTATTCCGTACGTCCAGATTGGTTTTATGATTGTTTTGATATTTTTATTTACTTTCTATACATAATTTGAATTTTCGACTTGTTAGCCAATGCATTTGTCTCCTTGTTGTCTATATTTTGTCTATTACTGATTTAGTATGTTGTTTCCATGTGAGTTGTGTATCTAAACGGAGTCCTGGGTATTTGACGTGCCTTTTTTGTGTTATGTGCGTGTCGTTCAGTAGGATGTTTGGTGGTATCTGTTTTCGCAGTGTGAATGTAATATGGTTGCATTTATTGGGTTTTGCCTTTATTTGTTTATCTTGCAGCCATTTTTGTGATATGTTCTTGTAGCAATTTGACCGCTGATTCTGGGTTAGTGTGCCTGACTAGAACAGCTGTATCAGTAGCTATATCAGTATTTTGCTAATGGTAGATGTTGGTATGTTGACCGTGTATAATGTGTATAGTATTGGTCCTAAGATGCTTCCATGCGGAACCCCTGCCTTGATGTCTTTAACTTCATAGTATGTGTCCTTGATTTTTATTACGGAGGTTCTGCTGCTTAAGTAAGATTTTATTAATTGGTATATTTGTTCCGGGAATTTTTTCCGAATTGTTTGTAGTAGGCTTTTGTGGTTTATTTTGTCAAATGCTTTCTCTATGTCCACAAAAAGGGCTGTGCAATATTGTTTGTTTTCCAGTGCTAGTATTATTTCGTTAATGAGCCTGTGCAGTTGGACCGTACCCAGTTCGCTGTTGAGTGCCGAAGCATGCAGACGTGTCTCTAGTGCCTAGTGAAGTTCGAAAGTAACACGTGTCACCCAACCGTCGAAAGTGAACACAACGTGCTCTTATCCTCCCAAGTGTTTCCTATCCGTCAGAGAGAAGAAAAGCCTACGCAACTAACCCCAACCCGAACCTTGTCTCATAGCCTCACGACTAGTTATTCATATTGAAATAGCTAGCTCGATGATGGCCCAGCAATCACGACCAGGCTCGCCTGTGCAAACTCACAACTACCCCGCACTACTCCCCCCGTGGCAGAAGTGCAGCAGATCCCCACGTGCCAACGACGCCAATAAGGCGAAAAAACGCAAAATTGAACCACCAAATACAAACTCGAACCAACAGCCAACAACACAAATTAACACTCACAACAGGTTCGCAATATTGGAATCCTCAAACGAAGCAATAGAAATCGCAGGCACGCCACCAAACCACCACGCACAGAGAAGCCCCCCTCCCGCACCAATATTTGTTAATGATGTCATCGACATCCAGACAATGATCAAGTCCTTAGAGAGAGATATCTCCAAGGAGGACTACAACCTGAAGATAATCAACAACCAAGTCAAAATCCTGCTGACGAATCCAGTAGCCTACAGGAAGCTTACCAAGACACTTAGTGCCCTGAACGCCAATTTCCACACCTATCAACTCAAAGAAGAAAGACCTTTTCGGGTGGTGCTACGAAACATCCACCACTCCGCAGACATCGACGAGCTAAAAACCGAACTATCGAAACCCGGCCACGAAGTCATCAATGTCAGCAGCATATGGCATAGAGTCACGAAGGACCCGTTATCCCTGTTCTTTATCGATTTAAAACAGAAACCCATCAAGAAAGAAATCTACAACATCAGTCGCCTAATGAACGCCATCCTAAAATTCGAACCACCGCAAATCAAAAAGGAGATAGTGCAATACAAAAAGTGCCAAAGATACGGGCACACGCAGAAATACCTCAACCATACCTTCCGCTGCGTCAAATGTGCAGGAACACACCGCACCGACCAATGCAGGAAATCACCGGAAACCTCAGTGAAGTGCATCCACTGTCAAGGTGACCATCCTGCCAACTACAAAGGCTGCTCAGCCTACAAAACTCTGTACTCAAACAAGTACCCCAAACTTAGAGCAAAAGAGGTAACCTACCAAACACCCAGCTCGCCGAAATTCATCTTTACCCCAATCCCCCCAACCAATCAAACATCCAGCCCTACCAAACTCACCACTCCCTCAACCTCCTATGCCGGTACAAGGCACTCGAAATACACCAAATAGCCACAGGGATCCTCCTCAAAGTAGTGCCCCCAACTCACCTAATACAGACAACGTCTCTAGGCTTGAAAAGCTAATAGAGAAACAATCAGAGCAAATAAACAATTTGCTATCGCTATTAACACTCATCATGGATAAATTAATACGCCGCGACACAAAATAAAACCAAGACGCATAGCTCTGTGGAATGCCAACGGTCTAGCGCAACGCAAACTTGAACTAGAACTCTTCCTAAAACACCAGCAAATCGACATAATGATCATATCTGAAACCCACTTCACCGACAGAAACTACCTGAACATAAACGGATACAAGTTCTACCACACCCAACACCCCAGCGGAAAGGCCCACGGCGGCACCGGAATCATAATCAAATCAAACATGAAGCACTACGAACTTCCACCATTCCAGAAAGACTACCTCCAAGCAACAAACGTAGCAATAGAAGACTGTCATGGTACAATCACAACTTCAGTTGTATACTGCCCTCCCAGACACTCCATCGCCAAAGAAGACTTTGACAACTTCCTGGACACCCTGGGCAATAGATCCATAGCAGGAGGAGACTACAACGCCAAACACACCCAATGGGGTAGCAGACTGATTACAGTAAGAGGCAAAAACCTCCTCAACAGCATAATAACCAACAACCTCAACTACCTTACCACATACGAACCCACACACTGGCCCACCGACACAAACAAAATACCCGATCTCCTTGATTTCCTCATAACTAAAAATATCTCGTCAAGACACGTCCAAATCAATTCCTCGGCTGACCTCTCCTCTGATCATTCCCCCGTGATAGTAACAGTCAGTTCAACTATCATCGAGAATACACCTAATGGCTCCATTCATAACCAACACACCAACTGGCAGTTCTTTAAAGAAGTCTTTACCAACACAACTTCAGCCTCAACTTCACTAAAAACCAATGAAGAAATCGAAGCAGCCACGGAATACCTAAACACGAGCATAATAAACGCTATCCGCTTCTCCACACCGGCAAAAACGTCCACCAGCAAACACGAATACCCCCAGTACATACTAAAAAAAATAGCAGAAAAACGTGGACTAAGAAGGATATGGCAGACCCATAGAACACCGGAGGACAAACGCAAACTAAACAACGCAACTAGAAAACTATCCAAAACCATAAAGAACTACAATAATGACCGTTTTCACAAATATCTCGCCAGCCTGTCCCCCACAGCCGACTCAAACTACTCACTATGGAAAGCCTCCAGGAAACTCACGCGCCCCCCCCCCCCCCACAAATAATACCTCCAATCCGCCGCCCGCAGGGTGGATGGGCGCGTAGCCCTATAGAAAAAGCAAACCTATTTTCCAATCACTTAACTGAAGTATTCAAACCTCATTCCTCCATAGCTGCAGCGGACGTTACCGAATACCTGCACACTCCGTTCCAAATGTTCCCTCCTATTGAACCCTTCACTTCCGCAAAGATCATAGAAGCAATCAGTTGCCCAAACGCCAAGAAAGCAGCATGTCACGACCTAATAGGAAATAAAGCAATCAAGGAACTTCCTATAAAAGGAATTGCACTCATCGCATCAATCTTTAACGCTATCCTCCGCCTTCAACACTTTCCTAGGGCTTGGAAAATCTCACTGATCACCCTCATCCCTAAAACCGGTAAACCAATATATGAAACCAGCTCTTATCGCCCAATCAGTCTCTTACCTACCCTGTCTAAACTATTCGAGAGGGTGCTCATGAATCGTCTCCTTCCACTCCTAGAAGAATTCAAAACACTGCCAGACCACCAATTCGGGTTCCGAAAACAACACTCAACAGTAGAGCAAATCCACCGCATAACCCACATGATCAGCCAAACCCTTGAAAAGAAAAAATACTGCTCAGCGGTATTCCTAGGCACCCAACAGGCATTCGACAATGTATGGCATGAAGGGCTACTCTACAAGTTCAAAAAGATCCTACCACATCCATACTACTCCATCTTAAAATCCTACCTAACCAAGAGACAATTCATAGTTAAATGCCTAGGCGACACTTCCGCAACATTCCTAATAGAATCCAGCATACCCCAAGGTAGTGTCCTCGGACCCCTACAGTTCTCCATCTACACTGCCGACTTACCTATATCAAACAAGGTAACAATAGCAACATTTGCCGACGACACAGCACTATTAGCTACCCACGCAAACCCGGCAATTGCCTCATCCACTCTCCAGCGAAGTCTCGACTCCATGGAAAAGTGGTTCCAAAAATGGGGCTTCAAAATAAACGAAAAAGAAATCCTATCATGTAACCTTCACGCTCGGAAAACAAACCTCTCCCCAGGTCACCATTAACAACACAATAATCCCAAGCAAGGACTCCGTAAGGTACCTGGGCATGACCCTGGACAGGAGGCTAACTTGGAGAAGACATATCTCAGAAAAAACAAAGCAATTAAAGGAAAAACTAAGAAAATTTTATTGGCTCACGGGCCGACGCTCCAAACTAAACATACAGAACAAAATAACCCTCTACAAGGCCGTAATAAAACCAGTCTGGACCTACGGAATCCAACTATGGGGAACAGCAAGTAACTCCAACATTGAAATACTCCAACGCTTCCAATCGAAAACGCTAGGATCCCCATTAAATGCACCCTGGTATGTTACCAACGAAACAATCCACCGAGACCTCAAGATACCTACAGTCAAAGATGAAATACACAAGTCCAGAAGCAGATATAACACAAGAGTCAACAACCACCACAACCCACTAGTCACCCAACTACTGGACACGACGGACCAGATCCGCAGACTAAAAAGAAAATACCTACTAGATTAAATCCTTAGTCCTACTAGAATCAACAATATAAAGCTATTATAATCCATGTCATTGTATCACGCCAAATTAAGTTACTGAAAATTCTCAACGAGAATTGATTGTAAATATTCTAATAAATAAAAAAAAAGAAAAACGTTGGACCGTACCGCGTGGTGAAAGTCCTGCAGAATATCCGCTACATAGTGCAACGAGAAGGTGAACACGGGGGGCCGCGTAGAACTTCCACTGCAGCCGTCCACATGAAGTGGTGTATCGTTGATATTAGTGATGTAAGTGAGAGCAGTGAAGATGAGCACTTCTGAGGGCAGATGTGATGGTCAGGAATGGCTGAATGTTGTGTCGTAAGAAAAAAAACCTGATTAGAGATCGATCAAAACAGTGTCGTCTGTCCTTCGGTTGTTATTACACAGAGAAAAAGCCTATGTGACTAAAGTCACCTAGTTCTTGCGGAGTGCTAACAGGATGGGATTAAAATAACGCTGATAGAGGGAGACGATTTGAATTCAAAGAGTTGTTGATCGAGAAACGTTGAGCCGTTGATCGGAAAGCGTTGAGCGGTTAATCAAGAAGTGAGAGTGTGTCGAGAGGTCAGAGTTAATCGAGGAGTCGAAGAGTAGAATTATTAGCATTGCCGTGTTGCGAGAGTTGTTAGCGTTGTTGAAAGATTGAGTGCTTAGCGTTGTGAAGTTGCGTGACTTACTAGCGTAGCTGAGAGATTGAGTTGTTAGCTTGTCGAGTTGCGAGAGCGGTCGAATTAAGGTAAGAGTGTTACATTTAGTTCAACTTAAACATCCATCGTTTTCTGTCTAATTAATATCTGTATAACTAATTTATTGTAAATAAATTACAAATTATAAATAGTGTGAGGAAAAATCTATACCTAAATTTCCTCGATACTACAGGTGGATGCCTGTGGAGTGTTTGTTTCGGAATCCAAATTCATGATCTGGTACTAATTTTTTCTTTTCTATTATCGATTTTTTGCGATCATATATTATTTTTACCAGTATTTTGGAAAACACTGGAAGTAGTGATATTGGTCTGTAAGATGCAGTTTGGTGTGGGTCTTTGCCTGGTTTAGGTAACATTATGATCTGTGCTAGTTTCCATAGTTTAGGAAAGTATTGGATTTTTAATATTGCATTGAGTATTATGGTCACTAGTCTTATCGCTCATGGCCGAAGGTTCTTCAAGATTTTGCCATTGATCAGGTCGATTGCTGGTACTTTGTTGTTTTTTGTTTTCTCGATTATGTTTCTGATTTCTTGTGCTGCTGTTTTAGGTATGGTACTAGTTTCCCTGCGGTGTTGTTTAGTAGTTCAAGGGGGGGAGGGTCTATTATTTCAGCATCCATGTAGATTGGTGGTGGTTTAGCGATGCCGGTTATTGGTTTTTCAACTGAATCTGTTACTCTCTCTTCTGGCAGCGCGCTAAATGAGTTTCGGAGATTGATTTCTTGTAGCCATTGTTGCTTATCTGCTACTATTGCTTTCCTACAGCTTATGCATGGTGTTACTTTTCGTTTTTTGCTGGAAGTTACCACCTTCCAGCTATCCTCATGGTGGGTTAGTTCGTAGTTCTCATCATTGTTTTGTGTTGTTTCCATGTCTATTTCGTTTATAACTGCACACCTTTGTTCTTCGTTTATTGATTGCCTTGGGATGGTAGAGCTTGTGTCTCTATTTATGTAGAATTTTTCGCCTTTACTTGTAATTTTTATTGGTGGAATTTGCATTTTCCACCATTTGGCGATGGCTGATTACGTTACCGCTTTCTCTTCCATTTGCCGCACTTTCACTGAAGCACTGTTTCGCACATCCGTTTAGCTCGGCTGCTCGGGCAGAACTAGAATGCTTAAAGAGCTTCATGAAAGTATGTGAACACTTGCCGTAGAAAATTTTTGAAAATTATGGATAGATATATTGTGTCCGTTATTCGAACCTTTTTGAAATTTCATTGATGAAACATAACTACCTGATTATGTTGGTAAAATTTGTAATCAACTCAAAAGTATAATTAGAGGTAATTTATTGCAAGAAATATACTTATTGCAAGTAAAAAATAACGAACAGCGTAAATAGTGCAATGAATAATTGACTGTTGGAATACTTGGTTAATCTTTGCAAAGTCTATACTTGTAATAAATATTTTGTAACTTCCTATTTAAATATTTTATCAAAAGATCTTTTTATAAATCGTACCTGTTACGTCGCCTAACACATCTGCATTCCAGCCCTCGCGACCCGACAGCCAGCGGCCTGCGTTACGTCACTCCGACCCTCAATAAACCTAAGGACCCAATATAGTCTTTCACTGTCACTGTATTGTATCAACAGGCGTCTTCAGTCAATCCCTTTGTCCTGAAGAATTTCTTAAGCCTAAAAATATTTTCGAAGCACATCTGGTTTTTAGAGACCTCCTTGGGTTTATTAGGCGCGCTTAAAATATGCGGAGAAAGCGGACACGCACCCATGAGGCAAAATTGAATAGCTAGCTAATAAAACAATCAGGTTTTTCCCATGAACAAGGTCACCTATCAACCACGATGGTAGGAGGCCTCCTTCATGCATCAGCGTAGGGCATAACCAATCGACATCGCGGATGGTTAGCCTCACTTTTCTTAACGAAAAGTGCGAACAACGAATCCGCGTTCGTCATGCAAAAGGGCACACCCACACCGAACTTTCTTCCGTCAGAACGCAAGAGCGACCAATGAGTCAAAATTATAACGCCTAACGTCTAATTCTGAATAGAACGCCAACGGAGCGTAATTCAAGTCGGTCCGCAACATTGCCAAACATTCGCTTATTCTATTAAGTATCATACCGTGCTACGTCCACTAAGAGACTAAATTCAATTGTAAGAGCCTTGCTCTATATTGTACACATCTATATTATTTGCGTGCGATAAAGTTGTTAATTGTTTATATCTATTCAACCGTGTAGACGAACTGTTGGAAATATACATTATTATAACTCTGTGACTCCCAGTGTTATACCGCAACAACTACCCCAATTATCCTAACCGAAATACGGGGATCGAACTATTCGTGGTGTCGATTATCCTAATCGTAACGGGAATTTACGACTCCCGTTGACGCGTATTCTAACGACCGCGTCGCCCCGCGATAGCTCGAACATACAGTACCAATATAATCATGACAGTCATATCCCATTACAATGCCTAAGGAAAATTCAAATGAATAATATATTGTTTTGTGTAATATATTCGTACGAGTTCATATATTTTCGTGAATTATAGCGTATGTATTGTACTTCATGAGCAACAATGTGTGTATTTTATTTGGATGATTCCGCATGAAGAATTTAAATTTGGTAAAAATTACTAACAGATCCGTTATAGGACGTCTCCCAACTATTTATTGTCGAAAGTCTCACCTTTTATTTTTGCCTGATAATGTTTTGGCTTAAGGTTTAATATATTAATTAATTGATAAAATACATAGGTGCCTATTATCTCTTGCCCTTGACATTTGCCAATAAATAGAAATTATTAATGGTCACATCGTATTCGTTTATATCTTTTATCTGATGTTAAAAATGTTGCGTCGAACTTTGCTCTGAATATTCTCGAACATATGTATTGGGAATTACTTCTAATAACAATGAGAAAACCTCTTACCTTTCTGATACGCAATATCGTCGAACAAGCTACTAATTTCATCAGGCGTGTTCGCGTCCATGTTCATGGGACGCGAATTTTCACCTGCGTCTATAATGAAAGCGTTTCCTTGTATGTTGTCAACGACAAACACTTCGTCTAATCGCCATTCGGGTAGTACCTATATATATATATTACAAATGTACTAAATATGATACAAGAATACATTTAAGGAATTGGGCGAGAATTTAATGGTGAAAAATATATTAGTTGTTAATTGATGTAGAGGTCAGAAACATACGTAGAATGCACAGCTATGTTAATAGTCATATAAAATATAAGCAACTGATAATTGAAATTTTGAATCCAACAGAAATTTACTATCGAATTTATAACAATTCTATTATAACAAATTAATAGATTATAAGTAGAAGACACATTTATTACACTTACTTTATGAGTAATAATGTATTGGAAGTAGTCTGCAAATCCTTCATTCAACCAAATCCACGTCCACCATTCTGGACTAACAAGATTTCCAAACCACTGATGCGCAAATTCGTGAGCTATAATCGCAGTTATACTTTGCTTCGTATAAGTTGTGGTAACACCGTCTTGATAAAGAAGAGCGGACTCCCTGAAATGAAGAGTTTCGATCGAAGTCTGCCATCAAAAATATAATATTTTTTAACTAGATTTTAATATTGTATTAGTTGCAAATATATACATGAGATATGACTATTTTTAAAATTTATTTACTGTCACTGAGATTTGCACTTAGAATTTTCTTAATCTGGAATTTAGGGCAAGGCTCTTTATATTTGGGACAATTTAAATGAATGTGTTTAACGGTAGCTTAGCAATTGTAAACGTTATTCGTTGATGAATTAGATTTCTCAACTAGATATACATATGTATAAACCTTATGTAGACAAAAAGCCATGACATTTGGTTTTCTTAAAAACAAATTTCTAGTTTTCAGAAAGCGCATCATTAAAACTCTACTGGTATGTTATTTGTTTGATTCATCATCCATTCCTGAAAACTCTCATACGCTATGGTCGAAAATTCGATGAGTTCGCCCTTGAAATTTGAACTTTGACCTGCTAAATCGAATTGTGATTTTGATCAACTTTGATTACGTGCTGCAACAATTACATGTAAGTGACGAGGCCCCAATTCTCCATAGCGCCTGGCGGAAAGTCCTCCAGCGATACCTGATCCATTTTTGGTATATAATGTGTGAAATTGATGGCGGTATATTCATTTAAAGCGTCTAGCAATTCTTTACTCTTCTCGAAGGCGTAATGTGTCTGATTCACTGCCTGTGGCTTAGTACACACCCTGAACATACCATCTTCGTTGCATTCATACTTGGAGACTATGAATGCCACTAAATAAGTGGATATCCGAGGAGTTGTTTTGAACTTAGTTGTCGCCATGTCGTTTTCCACTTTTGGTTCTTCAACTGGCAACGGAGGCATGTTTGAAATCGCATGGTAAGATTTCGGATGGGTTATAGAAATGTTGAAGCGTGCCTTGAAAGCAGGCTCATCCCAACAAGGGAATGCTAACCGTGCACCTGTTGGCTCGAAAAATGTCGCAGCCACATATCTGCAACATGAAAATGAAGTTCTCGAAAATATTGATCGTTTCGAGCAAAAAATAAGCGAAAAAATGCAACAGTTAGTCGTAATTTTTCTTTACGCTTTATTAAGAGAAATGATGGTGTGCAAAAGACTCTGGCCAATTAGGTTCAAAATGAACTATTCAACTAATTTTAAATAATATTACATAATTACCTAACAGCGTTTATTTCTTGTATTGGTTTCTTTTATTTATCATGTTCTTATACTCAATATTATCAAAATGCTTTTGAATACCAATAAAAAATTACATGAATGAAATTACAAAATGAATATAAATGAAGATATATCAAATGAAAAATTTATCTAAGAGATGACTTGCGAACTATATAAGAAGGTATCCTTACATTAGATTGCCATTTTTGTCGGTAGATCTGCTTCTGTAAAATCCTGTTACTTCATTGTTCACGACTCCAGAATAGCTCACAGTAAGCAAGTATTGGTTTCCCTTCATAAGCTTGTCATCAAGCTTAATAATTAAAAATTCATGTACTTCGTCAGATGTAAAACTATTCACCTTAATAGCGGTTTTATTTAAATCGTGCAGGGTAATATTCTTTACAGTGAGGTTCTTCATGTTCAGTGTTATTGACTGAGCATCTTGAATTTCAGCTACCATGTAGATCTTCACTTCACCGGTAAATTTGAAGTCTGTTTCTGATAAATTTGAATTCAAATTCACAGTCAAATCTAGCTCATAAAAATTTGGTTTGGCTCCTACAGGCAGTTTATAGCTTGGTTCGTCGACTTGAGAGCTGATCACATCTCCAAGTAGAAGATTCGTGAAAATCAAATTGATAAGGAACAGTATCAATATTCTTGCCATTTTGGATCGATTCGGCAAACAAGCGCATCCATTGGAAGACCCACAATTCGTTTATTTTCTATTTTGTAAAATATATTATTTATTTATGTATTATTATTTCGGCTCGTGAATGTTGATGAAATTTCTTTACTCGATTTTACTTGTATATCACGCGAAATGTTAATTTGGGCGTATGTAATTAAATACCACACCAGAATCGTCTGCAACCTGCGATAGATTTTCAATGTACATTTGTATCTAACGTTTCAGCTCGCTTGTTAATATTTATGAGATACGAATGAGAAGATAATAACGTAAGTAATATAGATGGAATCGTATACGCGTAATCCATCGAATGATTTAGTGATAAGAAGAAAACTTAATAGTTTCCTTAATAGTTTCGATCATTATGACCTTCATATTTCGATCGATATCGAAATTAATATTTTGGTAACAATTTTTCGAAATCGTCGGAAAATAAGGAATTCATTAATTTAAATGGATTAAAAAGTGTATAAATTAAATCGTACGTAAACGCCCAATTTTGGTCTTTAATGCGTAAAATAATGTAAAACACGATGAATGAAAAATAAATACTGGCATTTGATCGATATCTCAAATTTTCTAATGCTGAAGAACTCTAAAATTTAAGAAGACCTCTTTTATTACATCAGAAATATATTTTTTTATTTTAAATCGTTTTTCTTCACATAATTTTGTAGTGGAACATGAGTCAAAGGACATTACGAATCATGTTCTGGTTTTGCCTCATATTGTCGAGACCGTTATATTATGAGTAATGTAAAAGCAAATAAACTCCGGGCAAAACAATGTCACCGCTACGCGCAACCGTCGAACAACGACAAATTTAAATGTTCCGGCTCTCCTCCAATCGGTATAAATATACGGACGCAATCGCGAGCGATGATATAAGAATATAAGTGTATAAGGCGATTAGCTGCGAATTATCGAACGGTCTGTATTGACTTTAACGAGTATCTTATCACGTAAAAAAGAAATTCTCTTGATGATACAAAAAACTTTATTTCTCAAGAGTCCAAGACCCTTGGGTACCACTTACAATGTTCAAGTATCGGCTCACAGTTTAGACTAACTTGCTCGTTAATATTAGGGTTTATATACTATGCAAGGACAACGGAATAGATGGTGGGGGTATTGTTTTTGGAAATTCTTTACCAGGGTGGCGATGTGTCGCCTAAAGTGACGTCATTGTAGAAGATTTTGGGGTTACAATCTCCGCCACGAACGATAATGAGATTTATATTGTATCAAGGACTCTGTACACGTATATTTATTCATTTTAAATATACTTGACAAACGGCTACGATTTTATTTTGGCTTTCCTTACTAGTCAATACTTAACACGACCAATCCACAACAATTTTATACGCAAATTATGAATTATGGTCGTTTCTTCATGCCGATTAATTTCCTTGTAGATTGTGGATTTTTATACAAATTCATATTATTTTGAACACAAGTGAATGAATAAAATCCAAATAGAAATATGTTTCATCTATTAAAAATTACTGTAATAGCGCGGAAAATTGAGGTATACATTTTTCCTCATACTACTTATAATTTATAATTTATTTACAATAAAGAAACTAAACAGATATTAATTAGGCTGAAAACAATGATGGTTTAACTGGAACTGAACGTAACAACCTTATTTTACTTCAAGCACTCTCGCAACTCGACAACGCTAACAACTCTACTCTTCGGCTTCCCGACTAGCTTTGACCTCTCGGTCAACACTCTTTGAACCCAAATCGACCCCCTCCATTAGCGTTATTTTTTCTTTTCTTTAATCTTATCATGCCAACGCCCCGCAAGAACTAGGTGACCTTAGTCACTTAGGCTTTTTTCCCTATGTAAACTAACACTGTTTGGAGGACAGACGACATTGTTTTGATCGATCTCTAATCAGGCTTTTTTTACGATACTACATTACAACCAGTGCTGCGTTTTAGATATTTTATATTTTTTGTATTCATATACGTCGGAGATGAAAGGACACCGAAGCCTTCCCTTTGGAACTTTGGGAAAATCCCCTAACATTGTAATCTAGATTTTAATCATAGCCGCAATTAAGCAATTGTCGTTATTCAATCCGATTGTATTTTTTTCTTATTTATTTCTTTTTATTCACAATTGGTTCAATTTGGACATTTGGAAGAATTTCCAAACTGTTTGTTTATCATGTGGGTGACTACCCCAGCGGGGTACCATCCGCGTGTTTACTAGATTATATCCTTTGTGAGGTCTTCTGGGTGTTTCCTTTTCAGTCTTCTTTCCATGTTTGAGGTGTTAATCGTTTCCGCAGCTAGCCGGTTCGGGTTTCTTGCTATTCTTTCTTTGTATCTATCCGCATCTGTTAATTTCTTCCTTGACTATTGGTATTCCCAGGTCCTTCCATATGTCCTCGTTTCTAACGTACCATGAGGCGTTTACTATCGTCCTAAGAATTTTAGCTTGTATTGTCTCTACTTTGTTTATATGGCTCATTCCTGCTGTCCCCCATAGTGGTATTCCGTACGTCCAGATTGGCTTTATGATTGTTTTGATATTTTTAATTTATTTTCTACGCTTAATTTTAATTTTCGACTTGTTAGCCAGTGCATTTGTCTCTGGCTGTCGTGCAGTCCGGGAACACTCCGGGACATGTGCGTCTCTAGACGGGCCGCCACCACTCTTTCCAGTAGTTTACCAGCCCCGTCCAAAAGATACACCGGCCGATAGGCAGAAAGCGAGTCCGGAGATCGTCCCGGCTTCAGCAGCAAGACTATTCGTGCCTCTTTCCACCAGATGGGGAATTCGCCCCGAGACAGGCATCTGTCTTATATTCGCATTAATTTCGGTGCCAAACCCCGGCGACGTCCTTCCACAGGCGGGTCGGGACTCTGTCGGGGCCCGGAGCTTTCCGTGCTCCGATCCTCCCGACAGCCTCGGACAATTCTTCCTCGGTGACCCTCGATTCCGGGTTCTAACTTCCCGCGAGGTCCCGTGACTCTTCTTCCGACGGTTGAGGTTCCTGCTACTCCTCATTGGGGCACCTGCTATTCTCCTCGTCCGTCGCTCCCGGGAACAGGGTGCCGACAACCTCCTCTAGGAACCGGGGATCCATGCTCTTCGTTGTGGGAGGCGCTCATAGACGAAGTTTATTTAGTATCATCTTATAAGGCCGCCCTCAGAGGTCGGCGTCGAGGCTGGCCAGAAGCTCGCCCACTCCCGTCTTTTCGCCTCCTTGATTGCTCGCTGCAGGGGCCTCCGCGCTTCGCGGTAGTTCTCATACAGTCGAGCCACCGTGGCTTCGTCCTCCCGCCGCCTACGGCAGGATCTGGTGTATCGGTGCCGAGCACGGATGCACGTCTCACGGAGACGAGCGATCCCCTCGGACCACCAGTACACCGCGCCGGCACGGCGCGGAGCTCCGGAACGCGGCATACACGAATCGCAGATGGCATGCAAGTCGCGCCTCAGCCGGGTCTCGCCGCTGTCAGCGGGCAGCGTAGCCACACCGACCCGAGGTCCCGAGGAGCGTAGTGTATGGGTCCCACACTGACCTCGGCGGCGCGGCAGCCCCCGGCCTCGGCAACGGCGGCCGCTACCTCCTCCGGGGTGACCGAGTCCTCCAGTCCGGTCATTCTTAACTCGGCTGTCCTACGCGGCACGGTTACCTTGGCGGGTAATTCCTTCAGCGTGGCCGCCATCCGCTCGGGATGCTTTATTCCCAGCATCCTGGCCTGAGATCTCGAACAGCATCGCCGCCGTGACTGCCTTCCTGAGTCTCAGCTCCTTGATGTCAAGTTCGGAGAGCTTAATTTCCCTCTTCACTATTGACATCGCCTCTCTGTACTTGAAACCCGAGCCGTCTCTCACGGTGAGCAATACCGCGGAACATCGTGGGGGTCGGGAAAGGCCGGGTACTTTCTCGCCGCGCGTGTCCCGTCAACTAGCGGTACGTCTCTTCCATTTCGCGATAGTTCCTGCTCCGTCGCCGCCCCCCCGCTCCCCGCGTGGATTCACACCCCATGCGGGAACGCACCGGAGGCCGAGTGGCCACCTCCGCGAAAGTCCTTATCCCTGATCTGCCACTGCCGGCTGTCGCCTCGCGTTCCGAGACCCCTGTTACCAGCGTCGATGACGGCAGAGACGACGATACCCGTCCCTCGGATCTCGCGCCCACGGTCGGCGCATGGACCGTTGGAAGAGGTTGCGCTGCTGGCTTTCTGTTCTTCCGCCTTGCTCTCTCTCTTCCTCCCCCTGTGACGGTGGTAAATCCTACTTCGTCAGCCGACAACTCCACGGTCTACCGCGAGGTGTCTCTGGCAGCCCGCGACCGTGCTTGCACGGTTCTTGCGGCGGCGGCAGTATCTGTAGTTGGGGGATCGCTCCCCCTGACTTCATTTCTCGCCACCACTCCGCCAACTTGCGGAAGAACAGTATCTTGAGATCCTCTAGCGGATCTCGAGATCCTGGGCCACCGAATCTCACTTTGTCCGCTTCCTTGTTGTTTGCGCTACCCCCCAGCCCGCCGGAACAGCGGGTGCGGCGCGACGCTGGCCGGGGGTGTGGGGGAGGTGGGGGAGGCGGACCCATAATCGCTCCCGTTCGGACCCGGGGGAATTTCCTTTCGTCCCCCTTTTGCCCTTCGCTGTCGTTATTAGGGCCTTCGGCTGCCCTCTCCGGGCGTTCCTTGGTCAACCATTCTACCGTTTCCCGGAGACGGCTGACCCCTCTCCCCAAAAGGCGCACCTTCCTCCGCAGGTATGCGCCGAAACGCCGGAAGTAACTAATAACTCTCTTAATTAATGGGTATCATCGAAATTCGTCGTTACGCACGACGCGCGTACGTAGCGAAACATATATTTTTCAACAGAAACATTCTTTCGATTCATGATAAAATGAAAATAAAGGCAATATAAAGAATTTGTACAGCATGGAACTTGAAAATAAAGAAAATATGTGTAAGGAAATATAAAGTATATGCAGAGCATGGAAGTTGAAAATGAAGAAAATATATGCAAGGAAATGTAAAGTATATGTATAGCATGGAAGTCGAAAATAAAGAAAACATACGTACGGAAATATAAAGTATATGTATAGCATGGAAGTTGAAAATAAAGAAAATACACGCAAGGAAATGTAAAGAATACGTATAGCATGGAAATTGTAATCATTGCTTGCTCGCTCCGCTCACTCGTAAAAATCTAGTCCAACCTAACAACCGATCTGGCACATTCGCAAATTTGAAAAAAATTGCCTCCTTATCGAAAAACAAACGAAAGAGGGATTGGTTTTACGTTGGGCTATAGTTTTTCGAGCAAGCGCAGCTTGCGAGCAACGCGTAGACGGGTGTCACAAACCAATGGTTTGGCACATAGGTACATTGAAATATTCACACCAGCCCAAGGACACGAAAGATTTTATTTAGCTTCTATTTATTATAGGATTATTTATATTATTCAATGCCGCATAAAATGTCGAAGGGAGTCCCTGATGGCAGAAATAGACTTTCGTATAACATGTATCCATTTAATCACGGGTTACCCCTGAGAAAATAGGAAATCCTAATGACGCGTACGTTCACTTCTACGCGTTAAATATGTTAAAGGACGGTTTGAGGTTCAATGAAGAAATAATGAAAATATACAAGAAATGAAACATTATCGATCATAAGATACACGAATAGCAACTTGTTTTTATTAGAATTACTTGATATTAGAACAATCCCAAGGAACAATTGTATCTTTTAGCAATAAAAGTGTTAAATGCTTTCTAATTTTGCTTAATGACATTTTGCGAAATTCTTTTGAATCATTTGATATTGCAGGTATCATCAATTAATTATTATCAATTGAGACTTGTTTGAAATATAACATATTGTCGCCTAGTTTGTTTCGCCATTGTTAGCAGTTCATTATAGAACAACGTAGAAGTATCAGTCCATTAGTTTAGTCATAATAAATTAACAAACAGATACGAAATTAAAATTCATTTCAAATCAGTTTGCAATTATTTTCAAAAGTACTTTGACATTTTAATGGCAACGTTTTGTTTTCATCAAATGATTTTTATGCGCTATGAATATTTAACAAATGTAGATGAACCTACATAGTACCTATTGCAATTATGTTGAACCAACTAACCTTTCAGTATGTGCTACGTTTTTGAATTAAAATGTCCTATTTATTATTTTCTTCTTTTTCGAAGTGAATGTTATATTTTGAATGAGGGAAACCAAAGATGGAACAAATAAAATAGGAACAAAGAGAATATTAAAATTTCAGCTTTTTCTGTTTAAAAACAATAGGATATTTTAATCACGGAGAGTAATCTTCATCTCATATAAAATGTGACGGTTGAATCAGACTATCAAAGAAGCACTAAATTGATCACACTTTTTATTCACGCATGGTAACAGTCCGAAATATATAACAAAAATGGGTAAAAGTTTTGATATTAGCCATTCGGAATAAACAATCGCGTTTCAATTTTGCATTTGCACTTTGCACATGCAATTTGGGCTGACGTTTCATAGACACTGTAGTCTGTTTCTTCAGGGCAAACCTGAAGCGGAGGATTCAGATCCCACTATCATCTTTATGTTACGCGATGTTTCGGTTAGTCGATCAAACTGATGACTCAAATCGAAAGTTATAACCGAATACTCAATCCGGAATATCTTATCGAAAGTCCCTTAACTTAATTGGTTAATCGAATTAAAAAGCTGGCAGGATAAGTTACCAAATCGGATTGATATTATACCCTCTGTCCCTGTCCAAATTGTTTGAATATTTCAATATTTCGATTGCTTTGCGATGCTTCTTGAGAAAATATGCAGATGTTTTTGAACACGGACGTTATCGAACTTCTGATAAGATCTTCTTTTTCAACTTGATTGCTCAATCAAATTAAACGTCTTTCTGTAAGATTCTTCCGAGTTGAACCTCCAGTTGGATCAGCCAACTGAAACATCGCGCAATGTAAAGGAGACAGTGGGGCCTAAAACACTAAATTTCAAATCTATCCTGAAGGACTAGACTGCAATGTCTACGAAACGTCAAGTCAATATGGATGTGCAAAGCATATTTATGATCGTCGATGTATAATAGGTAGTTGTATAAGTAGTTGTATAGGTAATTGTGCCTTTGTGTTCAGAACGGATTTCACAATGCTTAAGATAAACTAATATTTTATGTGAGTGAATGAGGCCTGACTTCTGGCCAAAAAACTTTTTTCTTAAAAATTCCTGAATCGCCCGCTTCGTTCATAGGTACAATTGGTATTGAATTAGCTAGGCTTTTACAAGAGAACAACGCCTGCGGTGTATGAAATTTTCGAAGACATGTGCCGTCTCTTTATTTGAATCCGTTTATTTAAATTCATTGATGACATAATTTCGATAACCGAATAACTATTTCAACATAATCCAAAAATATTTCCAGTCATATAGCATTAATCAGTTACACATCAGTTTGCTGGTGAGTGCCGAAGCGTGCAGACGTGTCTCCAGCGCCCTGTGAAGTTCACAAAACTACACGTGACGCCCATCTGTCGAAAGCGAATCCAACAAACCTAGCTAAGTGTTCACACAGCCTCTCGACTAGTTCTTTCATACCAAATTAACTAGCTCGATGATGGCCCTAACATTCCAAACAGGCTCTCCGGAGCTAAATTATAACACCGCCGTTCTTCCTCCACCGTGGCAAAGGGGCAACACATCTCTCTTTGCAAACGACCAGCACACGAAAAAACGCAAACTGGAACCAATCAAGACAAATGTGAACAAGAGTCAAGCTAAACTACAAGCTAGCCAAGTGACCACCTACAACAGATTCTCAATACTGGAGACTACGAAAGACTCCATGAATACAACCGAAACGGTAAATAATCTCCATACCCAAAGAATTCCCCATCCCCCGCCAATATTCATTGACGACGTAATCGACATCCAAACAATGATAAGGACCATTGAAAAAGATATCAGCAAAAAGGACTACAAGTTAAAAATTAACAACAACCACGTGAAAATTCTGCCGACCCACCCAGACGCCTATAGAAAACTAAGTTGCTAAAAACTTTGAATGCAAAATTCCACACATATCAGCTCAAGCAAGAAAGACCACTTCGTCTGGTGCTACGCAATATCCACCACTCAGTCGACCTAGACGAACTAAAGTTCGAACTTCAAACTCTTGGCCAAGAGGTAACCAACGTCAGCAACATTAGACATAGAGTCACAAAAAAAGAAAATAACAAAGAAATCTACAACGTCAACTGGCTGATGAACTCCACAGTTAAGTTCGAACCACCTCTTGTAAAGAAAGAGATAGTACAATGCAAAAGGTGCCAAAGGTACGGCTACACGCAGAAATACTGCAATCATAACTTCCGGTGCGTAAAATGTGCAGGTAATCACCCCACTGACCAATGCACTAAATTCCCTGAAACCCCCGCTAAGTGCATCCACTGTCAAGGAGAGCATCCTGCGAACTACAAAGGATGCTCAGCCTATAAAACGCTACATAATATCAAGTGTCCAAAACAGAGAACCAAGGAGATTACCATACAGGAACCAAGACCCCAAAAACTCACCACACCATCAGTATCCTATGCGCAGGCAACACAAGGAAACGTGAACAACTCGAAAACCCACAGTGAACGCACAGAAAATAGTGCTTCCACCCCACAAAACACAGATAACTTCACCAGACTCGAAAAACTTATCGAGAAGCAATCTGAGCAAATTAACAACTTGCTGTCACTACTCACCCTCCTCATGGACAAATTCATACGCATAGAAGCAAAATCAAACCAATGCGAATAGCTCAGTGGAACGCCAACGGTCTAGCTCAGCATAAATTTGAACTAGAACTATTCTTAAAACAACAGCAAATCGACGTAATGCTCATATCCGACATCCACTTCACCGACAAAAACTAACTCAAAATACACGGCTAGAACTTCTACCACACCCAACACCCTAGTGGAAAGGCACACGGCGGCACCGGAATCATCATCAAATCCAGCATTAAGCACTACGAGCTTCCATCATTCCAGAAAGAATACCTTCAAGCCACAAGCCACAATACCTTCAAGGCCACTTAATGGCCTTATTCACAACCAACTCACCAACTGGTAGCTCTTTAGAGAAATCTTTAACCGCTCAACCGCTGCCTCAATCTCACTAAAAACAAAGACAGATATCGAAACTGCCACAGAATACCTAAACACGAGCATAATAAACGCCATCCGCTCCTCAACACCTACTAAGACTTCTATCAGTAAACACGAATATCCCCATTACATATTAAACAAAATTACAGAAAAACGAAGACTAAGAAGAGTATGGCAAACCCATAGAACACCGGACAATAAACGCAAGCTAAACAACGCAACCAGGAACTTAACCAAAACCATTAAAAAATACAAAAATGACTGTTTCCAAAAGTACCTCGTCAATTTGTCCCCCTCTGCCGACTCCAACTACTCACTATGGAAGGCTTCCAGGAAGGCTTCCCCCCCAAATAATCCCACCAATTCGCTGTCCCCAAGGCGGATGGGCACGAAGCCCTATAGAAAAAGCCAACCTCTTCGCCAATTACCTATCCAACATTTTCAAACCCCATTCCTCCCCCATTCGCTCCTGAAATAACAGAATACCTGCATTCTCCCTTCCAAATGTCTTTCCCCATTAAACCTTTCACTTCTCTAGAGGTTACTGAATTAATCCATCGTCTGAACCTCAGGAAAGCGCCGGGACATGATCAAATAAGCAACAAAGCAATTAAGGAACTACCTATAAAAGGGATTGCACTCACGTCTTCAATCTTCAAAGCAATTCTTCGCTTTGAATACTATCCCAAAACCTGGAAAACGTCATAAATTACGCTCATCCCTAAACCCGGAAAGCCAATACACGAAACCAGCCCGTATCGCCCAATTAGTCTTCTACCCACTTTGTCAAAACTATACGAAAAGTTGCTAACGAATCGACTCCTTCCACTCCTAGAGGATCTGAAAACCCTGCCAGATCATCAATTCGGCTTTCGGAAGCAGCATTCCACAATGGAGCAAATCCACCGAATAACACACAATATCAGCCAAACCCTCGAAAAGAAAAAATACTGCTTAGCGGTATTCCTTGAAATTCAACAGGCATTCGACAAAGTATGGCACGAAGGGCTTCTTTACAAACTTAAAAATGTCCTACCACACACTTACTGCCAAAATGCAATTCATGGTTAAATATGCACACGCCATTACCACAACTTTGGCATACCCCAAGGTAGTGTCCTGGGACCCCTTCTGTTTTTCATCTACACTGCCGATTTACCAATATCAACAGAAATAACTATAGCAACATTTGCTGACGACACAGCGCTATTAGCGTCCCACGCCAACCCGAGAATTGCCTCATCCACTCTCCAGCGAGGTTTCGCCTCTATGGAAAAGTGTTTCCATAAATGGGGCTTCAAAAGTAACGAAAATAAATCCACACATGTAACCTTTACGCTGCGAAAACAAAGCGGCCCTCAGGTGACCATTAACAATATAACTATTCCTTACAGGGATTCAGTCAGATATCTGGGCATGACTTTGGTCAGGAGATTGACATGGAAACAATACATCATAGACAAATCGAAGCAACTCAAGGCTAAACGTAAAAAATTCCACTGGCTCATTGGCGACGTTCCAACTTAAGCACGCAGAGCAATATTACGCTCTATAAGACCATAGTAAAACCTGTCTGGACCTACGGAACCCAACTATGGGGAACAGCAAGTAATTTCAACATTGAAATACTTCAACGCTTCCAATCGAAAACTCTAAGATCCCTTATTGATACAACCTGGTATGTTACCAACGAAGCAACACATCACAACTTCAAGATACCCACAGTCAAAGAAGAAATAACAAAATGTAGTAATAGATATATCATAAGAGTTAACAAACATCAAAACCTCCTAATTACTAAATTACTTAATACATCGAACCAGATCCGCAGGCTAAGAAATCACTATCCGTTAGACCTAAGTACTATATTCAACTAGAAATAAGCTTATTATAAATAATTAGCCATGTCACTGCGCCACGCCATAGAAACTTACTCAAAATTCTCAATGCGAGAATTGATTGTAAAGTACTTGTAAATGAAAAAAAATATTTCTCGAGTATACATAAACATGTATACCCGAAATATTATATAAATATATGTAATATAGTGTCGTATCGTGGACGGATTGTCTGGGAGATATCGAGTGCATGTTATCAGTGTTGTCAAGGAGTGTTGCCATCGTTGTCAAGAAGAGTTATCAGCGTATTAAAAAAGAACCGTTGTAACGGAACCGTTGTAGTGAGTGACGAATAGCGACTGCATACACATAGACTGACGGAGTATCAAAAGATATTGTAACAAATCATACCGTTACCCAAACCTAACGTTTGTGTGTGTTTTAACTTTTGTGTTTCAACCGTTCGCGGAGAGACGCGATCGCGAGATAACGCGTCAACGAGAGTCGTAAATTCTCGATACGATTAAACAATCGACGCCACGAACTGATTGATCCCCTATTTCTATTACGAGAATAGAAGTGGTTGGAATGAGTGCATACGGAAAACTACACTGGATTTGTTAATAAAAGTTTAATAAAAAATAAAGAAGCAACAATTTCAGTCAACGATCAACAATTAAGAATGAAAATATAATAGTCAAGGTTTGGTTAATGGTTTGCTTATAACGAGACCTGTCGTACTTCGCAGCTTGAGATAGACGTTAGGCGTTAGATTTTTGACTCAATGCGTAACGTTCGACTCGTCAGAAGGAACTGTTCGTCTTTCGATGATTCCTTTGTCTCATTTTGAAAACGACCCCGCTATGCTAGGGTCGCACCACCGTTCGCGCCTATGATCACGTATGTCCGTTCTTGTGTGGAAAACGTAACGGACAAAATTCGACGTTTTGAGAGCTCGCTGCTTGGCGACAACTATGCGCTTGTCACGACCGGCATACTTCAAATCCGATGGACCGATGATGGAGATAGAGATGTGGCAGCCTTGGCGACAATGTATATCGCCGAAGTGCCTAATGAGTCATCTGTATCCCAACGGTCCTTCCACCGAATGCCCTAGAAGTGTGACAACGGTCACGTACGCCTACGGGTAGTGGGGATATTGAGGGATGACAAACAAAGAAGAAACAGATGTTACCGAAAGTCAAATTGTAAGAGCTTCAGTCTTGGAAAGTCACGGCTGTAGCTCAGAACAAAATCGCAGTCAGTGTAAATTCAGAATACAAGAAATAAATTCTCTTGTTTTTTTTGTTACCTTAATTTTTTTCTTTTCGTTCGAGCCTCCTGTTTTTTATTTTGCGTGACATTTTTGGCGATTACTGCCAGGATAGTGAAAAGTGTTTGTTCGGAAACCAAAAGACATTCATCATCTACGGAAGATAGAATTATTTGGGACTACGGTCATCCGCAACAACGAAGTAACTATCACGAACCGAGTGAAGTGACAAAGGAAGTTAAACTGGATTCCTTCGTACGTTACCGTGAAAGAAAATCTAGCTTCAGTAGCCAAGACTCATCTTCGTCCGAAAGCAGGAAGATGTCTAAGACAAACGAATCTCAAACTTCTACCTCAACGGATCCAACGTTGCGAACAATATTGGATAGCATTCAAAAACAGCAAGAGAGTATTGCCCGTTTACAAGAGGATATGTTACGTTTGTCTATGCAAAGTGACGAAAAAAATAGATGCTGGGTAGCAGAAATCGGAAGTCTTAGGAGAACCGTCGCAGAGCTACGGACTGGGTTCGGATCCCTTGCGACCGATGATTCTGGTTCCATCATTACCGAAAGCAACGAAAGTAAGTCGACGGCGATTAATCGCACCGGGAGTACGGTTAGGGCACGCGAACCGACCGGGTTAACGATTCCAGGCATCCCACATGCGCACATCGACACCGAACAATCCGAGGTTGAAGAAAGAGGCTATTTTCCACCCGCTCTTTCCACTCTACGAGTTAAGGATGCAATACGTTGTATTCCAATGCTCAACGGAGACGATGACGTAGGTGTGGAAGAATTCATCAAAGAAGTAAGCAGTATGAAAGACCGTTGCATGGAGCAAGATTTATTGCTAAAAGCAATAAAGGTAGAAAAAATCGTAGGAAAAGCAGCTCAAAGTATCCGCAACATCCCCATTGAGTGCTACAGTGATCTGTACAACGCACTGAGGAACAATGTGGCAGCTCAAGTGACTTCGGAAGAATATCGGGAACAATTAAAAGAGTTGAGACAGGGACGGGAAGAATCAGTGCAGAGTTTTAATATTCGGTTCAGAAGAATACTCAACCGTTTACTGTACGCAGTAACCAACGAGTACCCACAACCACTTCTACGCAAGCTAATGATCGAAGAAACTACAAAGAAGAATGTCCGTGTGTACCTAAAGGGACTCAGGCGCGACATAGGCCGAACATTATTAATCCTTGAACCCGTGAATCTTGAAGAAGCTGAAAAGAAAGCAGCCGACTTAGAACGCTACTCACGAGAAGAACGGCAAGCCAATTGGTCAAGTAGTCGCTTGCCTTCCGCTAGTAATCGCCTCAACAATCAATCAATGCAGGTAAGACGATCTAATACACTATCTAGATCGCCTAACGCACTAGTAGCTCAGAAACCTACCACATTTGACCGAGTAGAGAATAGGCCACCCGCTGAACGCGCGCAGATGAAGTGTTTCAAATGCGGAAAGCTGGGACACATGGCCAACAAATGCCAAAATTTTCTACAACCGAGCCAGTACGACCGACCACCCGCAAGAATTCAAGCAGTCCAGGAAAGGGACGAAATTTTCCTATAGCAATCTCTCCATCGTAGTATTTCATTATTCGCATCCACTCCCAAATATTTGTAACTCTTTTGTACTTAACGTCACATGAAGGTTACAATGTCACAGATCCTTGGAGTGATTTCGTTATGATTTCGCTATCACGCTGTGATGATTCTTATCATCAAAACAACTCAGATATTCAAAGCGATCAGGTTATGTTATTTATCCTGTATATATGCAGAGCTGTCTTAATGCAAATTAATAACGTTTATTGATTACAAGTACTTTATAATTTGATGTGTATTTATGCTTCGACATTATAAAATGAGTGTAATGAAGATTAGACAGAATTTTTTCGACTTGTAGCAAGAACACTACTTGTAGAAAGACAATTAATGAAAATCAAATTGAAAAGTGCGTTGATTTTTACAATAAATTATATGTGTCAATTCTAATTACAGATAGGTGGATTCAGTAAAAATTATATGTAATATTACATATAATAGTTTGTTCCTAATACTTTATGACAGCAAAATTTCTTTTATAAAATTGTATAATGTGACTCTTCAAAATCATATTTAAAAATTTACTATTGGAAATAGTATTGATATATATACTTTTATATAAAATTTACTATAAAATTTCATAAAAATTTGTGTTTGGTATCATTTTAATCAGGAAAATGTCATTGATATGTTAATGAAATTTATATTAACTACGCATTTAAAATAAATTGTGACACTTGTGTTGGATTACCGATGCGAAGGCCAAAATAACCATATTTCGAGTGTCCAGAATCTAAACAATGTTTAAGGCCTGTCATGTTTGCCCTGAGGGAGGATAGAGGGGGCCCTGGAGTTCCACCGGGTGCCTCTCTACTTCCAGGGCGTAGTTCGGATATATCTCCGGGACAGGAGTAATATCTACACTAACCGGGGCGGAGAAGTGGTTAGCAAGGTCCCGCAGGCGTCTGTATTAGGCCCACTTCTCTGGGACCTCGCGTATGACGGGGTGCTACAGACACTGATGCCTCCGGACTCGGCACTGACGTGCTACCCAGAAGTGGCATGCGTGGCTTCCATCAGAGGATTGGGGCTGGAGCTCTCTCTTGAGAAAATCAATTACGGGGCTTCTCCAACAGAATACCGCCTGATTCTAGGCTGGGGTTTTTAACTGAAAAGAAACAATGGATATTTATAATCTGGTTAATCCAGATGTAAGACGGCATATTGTACCGGTAATGAAAGTATTATTTACTTAACAGGATTACCTTATCTAGTTAATACTGCCTGTCAATTTTCCAGATAAGATTATCAAAAATAATTTCTCCTTTGTATATGTCGCGCAGAACAATCCAAATATCCACTGAAATCTTTTCCACTTTTCAGTAACTTACGACTTAAGTATAACTTTACTAATTTCTAAGACTTCTATTATTTCATTTAAATCGATACGTATAAATATCTCTGAGATTATTCATGAGACTGAAAAATGTTTCAAAAAAAAGCTAAATTAGCTATTATGGGTAGAAACATAGAGGACATATGAAGGACACCTTTATTGTTTTGAATGAAATTATTTTTTAATACATTAATCGTTCCGTCTTGACATTACCTATGAAAAGTTATCAATTTATCTATGTCGGAAAATTAATAATTTAGCAGATATGTTATCTTCTATTTTACAAAATTTAGTCTACGAAGGATAAAGGAACGCAAGTGTAGAAATAGTGCCTTAGATTTTTCATTGTCTTTCTCTTCTGAAGACAAGAAGAATTAGTTCACTTTTCGTGATTTACTTCTATCTATAATAGTATTAACTTCATGAATATAAACTAGATGATTTATTACTATTTTACGCAAAATGGCTCTAATTTACTTTATGCTCTATCGTATTCTTACATTGTGTGAATACATATATTCTATTATATCTATAGGGAATGTATCATAATATATGAGACCGACTTCAGGAGTGAAGAAAAGGCATAATGAAAAAGGTTCATATGAGCATGGCTCTATCTGACCTTGTTTTAAAATTATAGTCACTATGAACAAAAAATATATGAAACTTACGTACAAAAGTGCGTTTCTAGAGCAGCTATTTTAAAAAATGTACCAAAAAAGTGATAATTACTGATATACTGAATTTCCACGAATTTAGCATGCACTTTTCAGGCGGCGCAACACGAAATATTTATTTTCTAGAATATTTGACAGCGATTTACCCAAGAAAGTTCCGTTAAATCAGGTCAAATTCATCCCAATAGCTCGAGTGAGTAGACTATATTATTTATGGCCACTGTATATTGTTGCACTAGAAAGTCTTTCAATTTCTTCTGTAGGATGTTGGACTTGCTGCACCATTTTCTCATAAGATGTAGTAGGATGGAATTTGGTCCATGTCGCCGATGCTATATTTTTAAAAACATATCTGCAAATGTCTCCGTAATCAGAGACAGTTGCAGTTCTCCTTTTTATTCTTTTTAAGTTAACGATGAAATTAAAAAGCTGTTGCTCTAATAAGATTAGTTATTGGGAGTTTAAACACCTTTGCTTGTACTTCCGTTATTACTTTCTGACACTTGTTTGTAAACACGTTTTATCTGTCCGAGGGTTCGACGAAGAGTCCTACAATTCCCATATTCTATTAAAGATACATTATACACATATCTTTTGTTATAGGTATTTCTTAATTATAACAAATTTAATCAATTTCACTTGCAGAACGAAAAAGATGTATATACTAAGGGATTACCCGTCAAAGGTAAGTATCACTTTCACCCTTCGCTTTATCCATTTCTCCCGCAAATTATAATTATAAATTATTAAAAAATATCAAATTTTTTATTCTCGTTTTTATAATTCTCTTTTTTTAATTTATTTCTAAGTTAAGTTATTCTCATTTAAATATCTTGCTGTAATTATTATCATACAGGTTAGGGCGGAAATCGTAGCACAACGGGGCAAGGGGTGATTCTACGTAAAAAACTAAGAAAAAATTTCGGCATAACGCTTTTTCATCCGAGGCTCCGTTTTTAAGAAAATCGAGTTTGAAAATTTGACAAGTATATCTAAATTTGGAATAATTCCCGAATTAAAGAAGAATAAATAGTCGATAGGAGTTTAAACTGCATGTGAAAATAAGTAAAAAATGTAGAATAAAATTTTCTCATTTGATGCTTTGTTTCTTCAAGAAAGATAAATTTGAAAATATGTCATGCGTGTGTGTCAGATCAGTGCGCAATTAAACAAATTCAAAGTTTATTTTCTTGAAAATGAGATTTTAAGCGGAAAAATATTCTTTAATATTTTAAACTGATTTTTACATGTATGATAATCTCGTATTAATTAGTTCAGTTGAAGTATTCTTGACAAATTTTCAAACTCAATTGTCTCTGGAAGCGTCATATGAAAAATTTGTATTCTATATGTTTAACTTACTTTTTCATACAGATCCATCCCGTGCCCGGTTATTTTTATGATTTCCGATCCACTCTGTATAAGAGATCGTTACATTAGCAATTATACCATAACCATTGTTGCGAGATATCTCGGGAATCACGGGAAAAGACGTAGTACACGGACAAGTTGAAGAGTTAAAAAGTTGGAACCAGTTAGGGTTAACAAGGCTGATGAAGTCAGAAGGTTAAAATTATACATGTATATTGTCTTATTTCGAGTGAAAATATAAAGTTATAAAAGTCACTCAATATTTTATTTATTTCTAAGTCTCTTTATCATATATCTATATCTATACAGTTACAATATTATTTGTAATATTATAAAATATTAAGTTATTAAACACTAACTGGTGTTTCAAGTAAACGACATAATACCTATATACACACATGATTGCACCAATGCATGAAACATTTACTATATAAATTATGCATCTTAATTAATATGTATCATATTTCTAAACAGCTTCATGCGATTAAAATTACTATTTATTTTTCATGTTATAATGATACTCTTTTTCTTTGTTAATATTATTGTAAATAGATTAAATTGTACGAATTAAATAAGTAAATCCAGAACGACATTATGATTTCACTCTTTATTATACATTTTTTAACATAGTATAAAAATATATTTGGACCAAACATCATTCCCTACAATCATTATTACACATTAAATTATAAAAATATTCCAAATCTTCACGGATTGTATATTATACCTCTCTATCGAATCATTGATTCCATGATCGTGTTAATGCATTCTATACATATGATCATTCTCGATTTGTTCTAATACTTGGTTGTATTTTTATGCGCCTCGGTTGCTCGGTGAACCAATTAAATTCATTCTAACTACAGTTCAATTGAATAGGTTTTTAGTAGAATCTAAAATAAATATTGAGAATATAATGAGAAGCGTTTCAAACGTCAGCGAACTGGAGGAGTTCAAATAGTCCCTGTGAGTGTGCAACCAGTTCTCAACGGTTTCTTGATGGACGTTAAGCCATTCAAAATTTCTGATTGCCTTCAATAAGATAGGCTGAATAATGACTGGTTTCCATCTCTCCTTCACCAAAAACGTAACTAACTGTCAAGAAAAAAATGATTGCGTACTATTAATTATTAATAATTGGAGAAACTTACTCAAAATGATGATAGATATATTTACTAGTATGAAGTTTAAGTTACTACTATATAATGGAAAACCACAAGGAAGGAATATAATCAGCAATTATAAATCTCAATAACCAGTTATTGAATATATAAAAAATGTTGAATGCTATTTTGAATATATCCTTGATTATTATCATTTATAATATTTCATATATCTATTACCTATTTTGAGGACCTTTACATCTTTTGATATATCAACTCATCAAATCTTTTGCATGTGCTTTTACATTATAATTATGAAACTTTCTAATACTACGACAATTGTGAATAGCACGTTTAAACATTTGTTCGTACAAGTTTTCTTCGGATTCATTCTGTATCTCTTTTCATTGTTGGCTATTGTACCAACGATTCTTTGTAGGAACATAATAACCCAAGTATACATCAAATATAATGATTAGCCATGATGTTCTTTTCAATTCTACTCTTGTCATATAAAAATGATTGAAAACATTTATAAGTTATATCAGACAAAGGAAACGCATGAGCGCATGAAGAAAGACAATAAGAGCATATTTCCATAAAGAAAAAGAAAAATTACATTAGAGGCATTATTAAAATTCATTTTGTGATAAAGATCGACCAATGCATTTAATTAAAATAAATAGAATTAAAATAAAGTTTTAAAGTTAATATATTTTAATCAGACGTTATCGTACCTGCGTTAATTGATCCTTATCTGTAATTGCGCTTGCAATTATGTCAGCACTAGATTTGATGATGTCTTCGGCTTCGTTCCTGAAATCAAAAAGTTCTGTAGGTTATACCGAATCAATCACACCTCTATATTATTTGATCGGATTCTCAACGATGAAAACAATTCCAATTGTTAATTACAATTTTTTTATCTTCTCAACTTCGCTGATGAGCACTTCCAGAGCAATGCTGACACCCTTTGCGTTCTGAGACACTACATTTAGAACTGCATTATCAAATGTCACAATTGCGTTTTCCTGAATGGACATGTGCAAGTATTTCTTCAGAAGATCTACTGAATGGGAACAAGCCAAGAGAGAAATTAATCTCTTTTTTTCGACTTCGTCCTTCGTTTTCAGGAATTCGGTCAGAGTGTAGTTCCACGCTTCTTTATTTGCAGATCTTATTCCGTCGCAGAGAATACCGTCTTTCAGGTCAACGTCGAATCTGTAAATAAAGTAATTACTTTTTTGTTAAAAAAATTCATCTTGCACTATACATATTGACTATCTCAATATCGGCAATATCATTTAATTCTGCTTCGATCCACCATTTTTTGTGACTCAACGTCTTGCTTTCGTTTCAATCGAAAAAATGGGTTTCTAGTGTTTCAATGAAACTTTTAGCATGTAATTGAAAACAGGAATAACGCATACTAATTAACGATTATTTCTCTCAATTACAAGAAATATTCTAGCAATGGGAAATGATATAGAAAACGGAATTCAGTCAGGAATTTATATTATATATGTCGGAGATGGAGAGACACCGGAGCCTTCCCGTTGAAACCGGGGAAAAACCCCTAATATTGTAATTTGGATTCAACCATAGCCGTAGTTAAGCAATCACCGTCCTTCAGCCAGATTGTAATTGTCTGAAATCTATGAGAATGTGTTTGGGTTCGAGGAGACAACCAGTCACCGAACGTAGCCACGGTCAAGGGACGAACGTTTTGTCTAACACAGTTATGGAGGAAGTCTATAGCCCTCCATAAAAAGAAATAGTTGTAACGGCACTCGACAGTAAGCATACTAACGGTTTCTGACTCGTGACCCATCATACGCAGATCCTATTCTTTGGGTAGGTCGATTGCTGGTTGTCGAGACATATACGCAAAATATTTTCAGCCAGCCTGATGACCTGTCATAAACCTTAAGCCTTAATTAACGAAAATAGGCAAACAGTCTTTTCCGCGAATCACACTTCCGAAGACTGACCAATTAACAATAACGGCAATTTCCCTCATTCTTCGAACGAAGACTTGTTTCCACGAATATAAAAGACCTGGTGCCGCCAGAGAGTATGGCAGTTTTTCCTAAACAGCGTCACCGTGAGGGTTTCGAGTACGATCTCATCGACTGAGGTATCATTTCGACAGAGTGCTTACTCCACGTGCTAACTGAGAGTATCACCTAGAGTATCACCGACGAGTAAAGAGTAAAAGAGTCCCGTTGACCGCGGATTCGTTATTGAGCCTAGGATCATTGTCTTTAGCTTCTCGGGTATCTAATTATCGCGATTATTTGTCAAATTCTATCATAGTCATATTTGCACTAGTAAATATCTTCTCTATTGCGCAATGATCACGTCTAATGCCAATAGGGATTCGTTTCACGCCCTTAACCCTAACTCTAACCTTAACGCAAACCCGACATATATATATGTAGTATCGTGGACAAAAAGGCCTACTATATCGATCGAACCATAAACAATGTAACGAGAGCCGAGGCGTCGTAGGGTCCATCAATGTGTCGTCGGTCCTTCAATGGAATAGTCTCATAGAAAAGGCCTACGTGACTCTGGCTACGAGTGTTTGCGGAACACATGCGTGGTGGGGCGAAAAAAACACAGAGGGATGCGAGAAGTCAGAGTGTTAGTTGAGAAGTCAGAGAGAGTGAGTGCAGAAGTCGGAGAGTGTGAGTGAAGGAGCCGGAAAATATGAATCGGGAAGTTGAGAACCGAGTATGATAATAAAACGTACGACGATATTGTAATCAGTTCGTTGTATTGAGTATTGCTTGTTAAACTAAAACTTAACTCCAAATAAAACATCATTACTTGTCCTTCCACTAAGGTCCATTAAGAAACTACATATATTCTCTAATTAACTTTTACTATCGCGTGATACATAAGTTTTCGTATAATTATAGCAATCGTCATGATTCAATAATATGCATTTACGTTTAACAATTGGAAAACAATATAATCGTAAGATTTGAAAATGATATACACCATCGCTAAATCTTCATTTATTGTGAATAAGTCAACGATAAATGGTAGGGTAGATTAAAAAAGAAACTAGTGAGATCAAAAATAGCAACTTACGATCTACTGGAATTACTTAACCATGCGTTGAACTCTCTGTTGGTATAACTTTTGCATTCGTGAACACCAGCGTAGCAGGCCCATTGTATTGCATCTACCCTAAGAAGTTTCACGATATCGGGCTCTTCGCCTTTCTGATACGGCTCATACCTCACTTGACTCGTCACGGATTTCATTATTTTCCGAATATAACTCTGCAACGATTTTGAACTTTTATTTAAACAGAAATAGAAAAATTCGTTGCATTAGAGTAAAAAGATCTTCCGGAAGGAATACAATATGTGTATTCTTCTTATTACGTAAATTCGATTTTTTCTGCCTACTACCTTTTGTGTGAAATTGCCTATTGTCTGTTTTAAAATAGAAAACTTGCAAGACCGTAAATATTATGAATGAACATGATATGTAAAAATCTATAAAATATACAAAGTATAGTACTCGGTTTAGTATTTAATAGGTAAATTAAATTTCTATCTGGGTCTTAATCCTTTAGTTGTGTTCATAAAAATATGAATTTGCATAAATATTCGGAGGCTGCTTATCATAGAACGATTGGACAAACATTACATTAGAAGAGATCGCTTATAGCCATTTTTCAACGTGTGTATAATGATATATGACTACTATATTATTTAGTCAATTAAAAACTTAATTTTTAAAATATACTAAGTTAATAATTCTATAAATTAGAAATAATTAAAAACAATTTCTCTATCACCAATAGAATAGCCGTTATTAATATAACTATTATAGAAAAATAGTTTATACGTGCTCGACTTATATAATAACCTATATAATTACCAAAATGAATAAAATATATCAGAAATTAAATAATGAATTAAAATATTTAGCTTCTTTAAGTCATATGATGTTATAAATATATGTATACCATGAAATTATTATATTGCTTAGAAGAACGTAACATGTTGTGCAAAAATGGCATATTCCCGAAGGTCGTTCGCCAAGGCACGTAATCAGTTTCTCTCTCAAGGTAAAGTGTGAGTGTCAATGCTACCGTATAGTTCAATCGGTTATTACGAGCCATGTTTAAGGCATCATCGATTAACTGAGCACGGTTTACGACGTGGATATTCTCGTAGTTATCCGAATTCAGCTGCATCGACAACAATTTCCACATTTCTGGCTCATAGTTCACGCGATAATAACCTAAAACAAACCGAGTAACCAATAATTAAAAAATGAAAGTATGTATGTGTTATTCATTTTGTAAAAGATTAGACCAATTCAGATATATTTATAGTAACGTTTAGCTTAATTATCTTGCACGCTTTTAAAAAAATTTAGTTAATTATTAATATAATACATACACATATTTTTATAACGTTAAGATATACTTTTACAGTATAATAAATATTTGAAATTCTTTACAAAATAGTTAAACCATTAAAAATTGATGATTTTTCAGATAACACAATTATAAATTAAGAACATGTTGTAATTGTCTGATTTATATATTAAAATATTAAATTATTATGACATTTAAAGCTACGATAATTATTATTGTATTGAAGTATTTATAAGAATACTTTTCCTAGATTTGTAAGCTTCGTAGCTCGAAATTTCAATTTGCAATTCTTACAAAGCTACATAATAATAAACATGTTGTTTCTAATTACTACATAAATATGTTGTTGTTAACTATGTAAATATTTTATAAGTTTTCACAGCAATTATATTTTACGAAATTGAAAATTCATTCAATTTAAGTTTTAATTATTGGTGCGTAATTAAATCACTATAAATTCCTGTATAAAAATGGTTTGTTTCTCTCTACGCAGTAACTTAAGCACCAGTTTATGATTCAAAAAGTTAAAATTATTTTGTATTATATATGTTTCAGTTAATAGTCTCAAAACAGTTATGTATTAAATTTTCTTCAGATCTATTTATTAAAAAGAGACTTTATTTTAAGCATATTTCATCCTAAAATGAAAATTATTGATGTTAAACCTATAGTAATAAATTTCAATATATGTATATTCAGCGTATTTCATCCATATAAATAAAAAAAATTCTTTAGATCTTTGGAATTCTTGAATTTTTATATGGATTGTTTAATATGGTATGTTTCCGCTTTGGAACTATTTACGCATTCAATTTTTTACGAGTTCGAAAATATGTTATGTTGGGTAGTAATTATACGAAATCATAGATACTGTGACGAATATAGTGCCCAATAAAATCTAAAAAGAAATATGTTATTTCACGTATTACTACTGTTGTATTAGTATTAGTTGTTGTAATTAATTAGTTGGGAGGAAATGGCCCCATACTTTTTAATAGGGTTATATTTTCAACTACGTATTCTTTAAATATTAAAACTAAAGAGGATCAAAACCCTACAATGAAAATGTATTGATTTCATTGATATATTTTAATCTTAGAAGGAATCACCCCAAAATCTCCCATTAATTGATGCTGATAATCATATTCTACTATACTAGACATTTTTAAATATAGCCAATATTACACACCTGCTTGCTGCGTATTCACAATAATCCACCCGTCTGTCTTATTAAACTTTATCGTTTCATTACGGCCTGGTTTTAACCACATAATTGGAGTTGTATTATTAAAGTCCATGCTAGACGACTTGACGTAAGTTATAGGCACCCACCAGTTTGTGTCATTTTCAGTTTTATAATATGAAAATCGTTCTTGACTTAACTGCAGTTCATCGTCATGGTTTCGCTTCACATTCACAACCGGATATCCTGCGTTGTTCACCCATCCGTCCATGATTTTCCCGAACGAAGCTCCATCCCATTTTTTATTCTTTCCAAGATGCTCGAAAAGATTCGTCGAATTTGCAACATTCTCTGCACTGCAAAAATTATCTCTCGTTAATATGATTTGTCGGCAAAACAAAAGACAAAAACTTGAAAAACCAATAACAAACATATGTAAATAACTTTTAAATGAAAAATGTTTACAAATATTTAATTTTTATTTGGGAAGTGTATATGACTGTAGAGTCACAGTCTTATTGTAGAGTCTGACTGTAGAGTCAAAATCTTATTTTTTATGAGTAATTGAACAATACTCTAAAAATTTTTGTCGTATTCTTTCAGTTCATAGCGTAAATTACCTATTGTGTTAAAATATTATTAAATAATTTTTTTTTTATTGATCTTATTGTACGTAGAAAGTACGTGTGCTTCTTTTGGATACATATATCCCATTGGGTTTTTCATTTTTATTCCTATGTCGATGTTGTAATTGTATATTTTAATCGCGAAAAAGGTACCAAAAAAGGAGTAGTAGCGGAAGATTTGCGGAAAATGCTAAATATACGTGTAAACTCCCTAGAGTTCATATGGGATAGGGATTCCTATTGTTTTACGGGTAGCACGACAGGCTTTGTTTCACGGACAGAGCGATCTTCTTTTGTTTTACGGACAACCATTTTTGAGAGGCACGCATTTTCCCAAACGGACGGACAGAGAGTTACATTAGAGACAGACAAGGTTACAGAATAGTTATTTAAAATTTTAAAGACTGAAGAAGAAAGATCGGTAGCTCAGGACGTTGAAAATCGATTCTCGATTTTTAGGTAAACATTGTACAAAACTCGTTATTTCTCATTCATATAATTATTGTTATTTATTGTTATAGACGGATGTTAATTGTTGTTTATTTCTGTATTTTATCTAATTACTTTATAATAAAAAAAACTCGAATTTTAGACTACAGAATCGATCCCCGAATTATCCCAAGATTTACGATCTTACATACGTATCTACAATATGTATGAAAGCACAATATGGAAAGATGTCAAAAAAAAGGACAAAGACAATCTGTATGAGTTGCGAGATTCCCCTTTGCAAAATATTCTGTACAAAATATTATGTATAATAAGAAATAATAGATTTATAAATATGTATATCTATACATATATAATAAGCAGTGGGCATAATACAAATACAAAAGATCGTGAGTGTTTAACCTTACTTATCATTACGGGAACACGTATGTATGTCCCATCTAAAAAAGCTGATGGATCTCATATGCCCCAATTTTAAAAATTGCAGAAAAATATAAGTTTTAAATTTGATATACATTCATGCCCAGCTTGGTACTTACTTTCTAGGATGAAAAAAAATAGAATCAAAATAGGAAAAGGTCGGATCGGAGAGGTTAAAACGTTACCATCCTAATTGCTTACAAATACACGTTTCTCTGTAGACATATATAAATTCGTAATGATTTACATTGTAGGTTTTGTTAGTCAAAAATCTGGATAACCTTTTCTTTTCTTTTATTTTTTTGCATGAATGTTGTAATATGCGATCTAATTTGTATGAACATCGCAACATATATGTCGGATTAAAGTCAGGATTATGGTGAGGGGCGTTTAATGAATTTTCTTCGACATATATATATCGGAGATGAAAGAATACCGGAACCTTCCCTTTGGAACTTTGAGAAGACGCCTTAGTTCTGTAATCTAGATTCCACCGTAGCCGTATTAAGAAACTGTTGTCATTCGATCTGACTGTATTTATTTGGGATTTATGATAGTCAGCTCGGGCTCGAGGCGACAACCAGTCGCCGAACGTAGTCCCGGTCAAGGGATGAACGTTTTGTCTAACAAAGGCATGAAGTAACTCTATAGCTCTCCTTAAAAGAAATACTTGGGACGGGGCACGACGGTAAACATTTCAACGATTTCTGCCCCGTGGCTCGCTACACGCAGACTTTGTCCTTCGGGTAAGATGATTGCCAGATGCCAACGCATCTTCACAGTATATGTTTAGCTGGGCGAGGACCCGCTACGAATATTAAGTTTCAATTATACAAAGTCTTTCAAATAGACAAATAGCCTGTGCCCCAACTACGGGAAGATAAGAGAAATCTATCCTTCCACGAACGCTTCCCACTGGCAGCTTTTTCCAAGGACAGCTAACGTCCTTCTCTAACCACCAACATAGAAATTGACCAATTAACAGTAACGTCAATTTCCCTCACCCTTCGAACGAAGACTTTCCTCTACGAATCCGATGATCTCGTGCCCTTAGGCACACCCATCATAGTTTTCTTCGACAGCGTCACCGTGACGGAGAGACAATCTACGGTACGATCTCGACAACGATTCAAGTAACTCTTGGATACGTAGTGATTGCCCCATGCATTAACATTGAGTACAACTTAGGCGCTAAAGAAGAGTAGAGTTCGTCATCCCGTTGACCGTGGATTCGTTATTGAGCCTAGGATCATTGCCATTAGCCTCTCGAGTATCAAATTATCGCGATTATTTGTCCAATTCCATCATGGTCATGTTTGCACTGGTAAATATCTCCTCTATTGCATAATGATCATGCCTAGTGTCAATAGGGATTCGTTTCACGCCCTTAACCCTAACTCTAATCGTAACGTCAACCCGACATATATATATCGGAAATCAAAAGACATCGGGGCCTTTCTGGAATTTTTGGGAAGATCCCCAATACTTTAGTCTAGACTATTTATTATAGCTGTAGCTGAATAATAAAACTCAGAAGTAGTTGTTTATGATTCAATCCGATTATATTTGCCCGAGATTTGTGACGGTGGGTTCGGGCTCGAGGTGACACAATTGGGCGCTACGGGATGAAAGCGGTATGAAACAGAGGTATGGAATAGTTGAATAGCTCTCCTTAAAAATAAAGTTGACCCGAGAGGTACAGAGAGGTACAGAGAAGACTATGTATGTGTACTTCCAGTTGGGCTGGGGGCAGTAAGTTGAGTTCTACTTGTACTGTGGACTAGTAAGTTTAGTTACACTTGAATTGCGGACACGTAAGTTCAGTTCGACTTCGGAAGAAAACGCATTTGCTATCCCATCCACCGTGGATTCGTTACTGAATCTAAACATCATTGCTATTAGCATCTCGAGTATCTAATCGCCACGGTTACTTGTCAAACTCTGTAATAATCATATTTGTACCAGTAAATATCGTTTATGTTGTATAACAATAATGGCTAACTCAAATGAAAATTCGTTACACGCCTCTAACCCCAACGAGAACTCGATATATATGTCGGAGATGTAGGGACATCGGGCCTTTCTTTGGTAAGATCCCCAATACATGGGCTCGAGGTGACATAAATGGTCGCCGAACGTGGCCACAGTCACGGGACCGTGTTTCATCTAACAGAAGAAGTACCGATATTGAGGGACACGCTGTATTAGCAATCAAGCCTCCACTAGGAGCAATGTTGGTTTTACGCGGGACTGCCTAGTAACGGCGCTTCGAATTATGTTGATATTTCCGATCAATATGTAATTGACAAATGTGACCGTATCTCTCTTTTATTTTGCAATCACCTTGGAGAGTTTACTGATATCGTCTAGGCAGTCAGTGTAAAAGTAACCCAGCTTCTGAGTTAACGTGTCTACGTGCTACAAAATGTATTCTATTGTACAAAGAGTTTTCCCGTTGACCGTGAATTCGTTATTGAACCCAAGAACATTGTCAATAGCTTTCGTTAAACTTATTAATTATTACGCGCCCAAAATTTCTAACGAAAACTAGACATATATATCATATAAATGACTTAAATATACGTACTTCTGCTTGAGGTATTCCTTTAAACCTTCGTGGAAAACGTTTTCTGTCAAGATGTGTGACATCATCCGAATAACTGACGCCGCTGCAAAGATATGGATACACATTACAGATTGGTTTTTAATAATTCATGATCATTATTCAATAGCGATTATTTATGTTTATTATTCATTATTCAAAACATGAATATGTAAACAATATCTAGATTTCTTCCAGGATCAAATGATATACATCTGTATATGCATCTTATTTGTTTTTTTTATTTTTAGTTTTGTTAATTGCATTGTTATTAAGAATTGCAAAAGAGAAATAGTAAAAGTTCTTTTCAATTTAAGCATTTCTCATGTTAAGAAATGCTTCACCAAATGAGTTGCGTACGTTTCATACGTTTTATTTAAAAATTTTGAATAAATTCACCAATAAAAGATATTGACCCTTCACTGTTCCATTATATGTAAATATGTATATTACGCAGACCATTGTCGACACGAAAAGAGCTGATTTGTTAAGGGCAAGTTTTCATTAGGAAAGATTTTTACTTCTTTTTGTTTAATTCTTTACATCCTCAATTTGTTCAATTTGGACATTTGGTAGAATTTTTTAACAGTTATATTAACATATTGATGGCTACCTCCGGTGGGGTACCATACTCGCATTTGCTAGGTTATATCCTTTTTGAGGTCTGCTGGGTGTTTCCTTTTCGGTCTTCTTTCCATGTTTGAGGTGCTCATCGTTTCCTTAGCTAGCCGGTTTGGGTGTGATGCTATTCTTGACTTGTATTTTTCCGCATAGCAGCTGATTGCTTCCTTGACCGTAGGTATTCCCACGTCCCTCCGTATGTCCTCGTTTCTAACGTACCATGGGGAGTTTACTATTCTTTTAAGAATTCTAGCTTGTATTGTCCCTATTTTGTTTATATGGCTCATTGCTGCTGTCCCCTATAGTGGTATTCCGTACGTCCATATTTCTTTTATGATAGTTTTGATATTTTTAATTTATTTTCTATGCTTAATTTGGATTTTCGACTTGTTAGCCAATGCATTTGTCTCCTCGTTGTCCATTTTTTGTCTATTACTGATTTAGTATGCTGTTTCCAAGTGAGTTGTCTATCTAAATGGAGTCCTAGGTATTTGACCTGTTTTGTTTGTGTTATATGCGTGCCGTTCAGTAGGATGTTTGGTAGTATCTGTTTTCGCAGTGTGAATGTAATATGGTTGCATTTATTGGGCTTTGCTTTTAATTGTTTATCTTGCAGCCACTTTCCTATTTTTGTGATACTTTCTTGCAGCAAATTGACTGCTGATTCTGGGTTAGTGTACCCGACTAGTACAGCTGTGTCGTCCGCGAATGTCAGTATTTTGCTATTGGTAGTTGTTAGTATGTTGGCCGTGTATATGTATGGCATTGGTCCTAAGACGCGTCCTTGCGGAACCCTTGCCTTGATGTCTTTAACTTCAGAGTATGTGTCCTAGATTTTTATTACGAAGGTTCTGCTGTTTAAGCAAGATTTTATTAATTGGTGTATTTGTTCCTGCGATTGTTTCCTGATTGCTTGTAGTACGCTTTCCTGGTTTATTTTGTCAAATGCTTTCTTTATGTCCATAAAGAGGGCTGTGCATTATCGTTTCTTATTATCACTGCGATCCCTCCGTGCGCTTTTCTTCAGGGGTGTGCGGTATCATATATGGTGTAGTATGGTATTTTCGTTTAGCTTTTTGGAGTGAAGCGTGTTTCTGAAACAAGTAATATGTCGATATTGTTGTTATAGAGGGATGTTCTATTTTCTGCAGCCCGTTGTTGCAGGCCGCTCGAGATCCAGGCTGCTATTTTCAGCGTGTCCATTTTTATTTTTTGTTTAGCATGTTTGTAAGTAGTTTTAGCATGACTGTAATTGGTTCTGTTTGCTGTCTGAGAACTGCGCTTTGTTCGCTTTTCATTTTTGTTAGCATTCCGGTGTTTTTGATGAATTGTTTGAGCAGTTCCTTGATTTCTGTAATGTCGTTGCTGTTATTGTTCTGATTTTGTTTGGCTAGGGGTGGCGATTGGCTGATTACTTGCGCGTAGCTTCGGATACCAAAGGTATTAGTGTTACTGTGGTTTATGTTCATTGCATGCTGTAAATTTGATGTTGTCTCAGTTTCTGTGCTGCAGTGTAGCGCTTGTAAGATATTGTATGTCCTGTTTCGTAGCGGCGGAAACAGTTTGCGTTACATTTGATTTCTGACTACACAACCTTTGTAGCTAGTTGGGTGGTTTCCATTGCAGTTGAAGCATTTTACTTCACTTATTTTTCCTACGTGTGGACAGTTTGTTGTTAGGTGCTTTTCTGCGCATTTGACACACGCCGGTTTTCTGTTGCGGTATTTTTTTGCGTATACATATTGCCAACACCGTATGCATTGCGGTACGTCACTTTTATGGTTTGGTGGCTCCACTGTTACTATTGTGTTTAGAACTTTCATAATTTCAAATATTTCTTTGCTGTTGCTTTTAGGTTCAAGCTCACTTAGAAATAGCGGTAATGGCTGTTTAGTATCATATCTGGTTATGCTGTCTATTGCTCTCTCCTGGTGCCCGATTTTTGCTAGTTCCTCGCATATGTTATTTCTATTTGTTTTTGGGTGTAATCCCGTGATTACTGCATTGTAACTTTTGTCGTCTTCGAGCTGTTAGGTGTGATACCCTGCGTTTTTCTCTTTTAGTGCTTTTATCACTTTTCTAAATGTTTCTGGGGTTTTGATTTGAACTTTGACTTTTAACTGTTTTATAGTGTTGTTTTCTTTCCCTGCCGTGTTGTTTAGTAGTTCAATGGGGGGGTCTATTATTTGAGCATCTATATAGATTGGTGGTGGTTTAGCGATGCCGGTTATTGGTTTTTCAACTGAATCTGTTACTCTCTCTTCTGGCAGCGCGCTAAATGAGTTTCGGAGAGTGATTTCTTGTAGCTATTGTTGCTTATCTGCTACTATTGCTTTCCTATCGCTTATGCACGGTGTTACTTTTCGTTTTTTGCTGGAAGTTACCACCTTCCAGCTTTTCTCATAGTGGGTTAGTTCGTTGTTCTCATCATTGTTTTGTGTTGTTTCCATGTCTATTTCGTTTATAACTGCATACCCTTGTTCTTCGTTTATTCGTTTATTGGCCTTGGGTTGGTAGAGCTTGTGTCTCTAATTATGTAGAATGTTTCGCCTTTAATTGTAATTTTTATTGGTGGAATTTGCATTTTCCACCATTTGGCGATGGGTGATTACGTTACTGCTTTCTCTTCCATTTGCCGCACTTCCACTGAAGCACTGTTTCGCACGTCCGTTTAGCTCGTCTGCTCGGGCAGAACTCGAATGCTTAAAGTGCTTCATGAAAGTATGTGAACACTTGCCGTAGAAAATTTTTGAAAATTATGGACAGAGATATTGTGTCCGTTATTCGAACCTTTTTGAAATTTCATTCATGAAACATAACTACCTGATTTTTTTGGTAAAATTTGTAATCAACGCAAAAGTATAATTAGCAGTAATTTATTGCAAGAAATATACTTATTGCTAGTAAAAGATTAACGAACAGCCTAAATAGTGTAATGAATAATTGACTGTTGGAATACTTGGTTAATCTTTGCAAAGTCTATACTTGTAATAAATATTTTGTAACTTTCTATTTAAATATTTTATCAAAAGATCTGTTTATAGATCGTACTAATATAATCATGACAGTCGTATCTCATTACAATACCTAGAGAAATTTCAAATGAATAATATATTGTTTTGTGTAATATATTCGTACGAGTTCATATATTTTTGCGAATTATAGCGTATGTATTGTACTTCATGAGTAATAATGTGTGTGTCTTATTTCGATGATTCTGCATGAAAAATTTAAAATAGGTAAAAATTACAAACAGATCCGTTATAAGACGTCTCCCAAATATTTATCATCGAAAGTCTCACCTTTTATTTTTGCCTGATAATGTTTTGGCTTAAGGTTTAATATATTAATTAATTGATAAGATACATAGGTACCTATCATCTCTTGCCCTTGACATTTGCCAATAAATAGAAACTATTAATGGTCACATCGTATTCGTTTATATCTTTTATCTGATGTTAAAAATGTTGCGTCGAACTTTGCTCTGAATATTCTCGAACATATGTATTGGGAATTACTTCTAATAACAATGAGAAAATCTCTTACCTTTCTGATACGCAATACGGTCGAAAAAGTTTCGAATTTTTTGAGGCGTGTACGCGTCCTTGTTCATGGGACGCGAATTTTCATCTACATCTGCAATGAAAGCGTATCCATGTATGTTGTCAACGACAAACACTTCGTCTAATCGCCATTCGGGTAGTACCTACAAACATATTACAAATGTACTAGATATGATACAAGAATACGTTCAAATACTCGGCGAATACTCGGCGAGAATTTAATGGTGAAAGATATATTTGTTGTTAATTGATGTAGAGGTCAGAAACATACGTAGAACGAATAGTTATCATAATAGTCATATAAAATATGAGCAATTGATAATTGAAATTTTAAATGCAACAAAAATTCATTATCCAGTTTATAACAATTCCCTTATAACAAATTAATAGAATATAAGTAGAAGACACATTTATTACACTTACCTTATGAGTAATAATGTATTGGAAGTACTCTGCAAATCCTTCATTCAACCAAATCCACGTCCACCATTCTGGACTAACAAGATTTCCAAACCACTGGTGCGTAAATTCGTGGGCTATAATCTTAGCTATACCTTGCTTCTTACGAGTTGTGGTAACACCGTCTTGATAAAGGAGAGCGGACTCTCTGAAATGAAAAGTTTCGATTGAAGTCTGCCATCAAAAAAATAATATTTTTTAAATAGATTTTAATATTGCATTAACTGCAGATATATACATGAGATATGACTACTTTTAATATTTATTTACTATCACTGAGATTTGCACTTAGAAATTTTTTAATATGGAATTTAGGACGAGACTCTTTATATTTGGGGCAATTTAAAAGAATGTGTTTAACGGTAGCTTAGCAATTGTAAACGTTATTCGTTGATAAATTAGATTTCTAAACTAGATATGCATGTGTATAAACCTTATGTAGACAAAAAGCCACGACATTTGGTTTTCTTAAAAATGAAATTTCTAGTTTTAAGAAAGCACATCATTAAAACTCTACTGGTATGTTATTTGTTTGATTCATCATCCATTCCTAAAAACTCTTATACGCATTGGTTGAAAATTCGATGAGTTCGCCCTTGAAATTTGAACTTTGACCTGTTGAATCGAATTTTGATTTTGATCAACTTTGATTACGTGCTGTAACAATTACTTGTAAGTGACGAGGCCCCAATTTTCCATAGCGGCTGGCGAAAAGTCCTTCAGCGTTACCTGATCTATTTTTGGTACATAATGGGTGAAATTGATGGCGGTATATTCATTTAAAACTTCTAGCAATTCTTTACTCTTCTCTAAGGCGTAATGTGTCTGATTCACTGCCTGTGGCTTAGTACACACTCTAAACATGCCATCTTCGTTGCATGCATAATTGGAGACTATAAATGCCACTAAATAAGTGGATATCTTCGGAGTTGTTTTGAACTTAGTTGTCTTCATGTCGTTTTCCACTTTTGGTTCTTCAACTAGCAACGGAGGCATGTTTGAAATCGCATGGTAAGATTTCGGATGGGTTATAGAAATGTTGAAGCGTGCCTTGAAAGCAGGCTCATCCCAACAAGGGAATGCTAACCGTGCACCTGTTGGCTCGAAATGAGTTGCAGCCACATATCTGCAAGATGAAAATAAAGTTCTCGAAAATATTGATCGTTTCGAGCAAAAAATGAGCGAGAAAATGCAAGAGTTAGTCGTAATTATTCTTTACGCGTTATGAAGCGAAATGATGGTGTGCAAAATTTTCTGGTCAATTAGATTCAAAATGAACAATTTAACTAATTTTAAATAATATTACATAATTACCTAACAGCGTTTGTTTCTTGTATTGGTTTCTTTTATTTATCATGCTCTTATACTCAATATTATCAAAATTCTCTTGAGTGTCAATAAAAAATTACATGAATGAAATTACAAAATGAATATAAATGGATATATATAAAATGAAAAATTTATCTAAGAGATGACTAGCGAACTATATAAGAAGGTATTCTTACGTTAGATTGCCATTTTTGTCGGCAGATCTGCTCCTGTAAAATCCTTTTAATTGATCGTTTACGACTCCAGAATAGCTCACAGTAAGCAAGTATTGGTTTCCCTTCTTAAGCTTGTCACCAAGCGTGATAATTAAAAATTCATGTACTTCGTCAGTTGTAAAATTATTCACCTTAATAGCGGTTTTATTTAAATCGTACAGGGTAATATTCTTTACAGTGAGGTTCTTCATGTTCAGTGTTATTGACTGAGCATCCTGAATTTCAGCTACAATGTAAATCTTCACTTCACCGGTAAATTTGAAGTCTGTTTCTGATAAATTTGAATTCAAATTCACTGTCACATCTAGCTCATAAAAATTTGGTTTGGCTTCTACTGGTAGTTTATAGCTTGGTTCGTCGACTTGAGAGCTGATCACGTCTCCAAGTAGAAGATTCGTGAAAATCAGATTGATAAGGAATGGTATCAATATTCTTGCCATTTTGGATCGATTCGGCAAACAAGCGCATCCATTGGATGACCCACAATTCGTTTATTTTCTATTTTGTAAAATATATTATTTATTTATATATTATTATTTCGGCTCGTGAATGTTGATGAAATTTCATTACTCGATTTTACTTGTAAATCACGCGAAATGTTAATTTGTGCGTATGTAATTTAATACTACACCAGAATCATCTGCAACCTGCGATAGATTTTCAATGTACATTCGTATCTAACGCTTCAGCTCGCTTGCAAATATTTATGAGATACGAATGAGAAGATAATATCGTAAGAAATGTAGATGGAATCGTATACGTGTAATCCATCGAATGATTTAGTGATAAGAAGAAAACGTAATAACTTCCTTAATAGCTCCGATCATTATGACTTTCATATTTTGATCGATATAGAAATTGATATTTTTGTAACAATTTCTCGAAGTCGTCGGAAAATTACGTCAGTCATTGGCTCGTCATACCTTACAATTCAATCGCTCAGTCTGCTACGTAAAATGTCAGCTAGGTAGTTACACGTTAACGATTGCCTTATGAAAGCCTACCTCTACGTGTGTTCATGCTTTATAAGGCACGCATGGACGGGATATTATCAAAGATATATCTAATTCTTCTAATCTTATCAATTGACATGTTGTCCCGATCGAAGTTATTATATCGTCGGATAGTGACCAGAAAATGGTCTGTTATATTCACGGAATTTCTTCGAAACGTTCAATTGTAATCTAAAACGCGCATTTTAATCTAAGGTTATGCGATATTGCAGTGAATTACAATGTAATACTTTAATATGATTGTTTGTTCAAGCATTGATATTAGCAAGATAAGAGCAAGTTCTTAGCAGTTTAGTTCGTTTGGCTCTGTCTTATCGCCAATATCGCTTGTATTATTATATTACGTTAGGTAATTCTCTATTTTGATTTAGTAATGTAGATAATGTAAATAAATTTTATCTATTTATTCTAGATAAAATTATTATTCTATATTATTCTATAAAAGATTATTATTATGATTATTCTATAAAAGAAATATGTTTTATTTTTCGAGTTGTACGTATTAATGTTTAATTCTTACAATATTTCGGTTGGGTATTGAGTCATTAATTTCTCATCTATCGAATTAACCGATTGAGGAACAATCAGTAAAATGAGATAACGCAATATTTTCAAAAATTATTCTTTAAAAAAATCGAAAGCACAACAAGAAATTCTATAATATGAGAAAAAGAATGTATCATAGTATTATTAATATTTAAACTTCTTAAAATTTTTCTAGAATTTAAACTTCTTAAAATTGTAGAATCTAATAGTACCTAGGTAGCAAATGAAATGGCAAAGAAAATGTTGAAGTAACTACTTTAAGAAAAACTTTACATCTTTTCATTTGTATACCCGTGACCTTTTATATACAGAAAACCGCTGTTACGAAGAGAATAGAATTTAGCGAGGCAAATAAATTCAAAACAGGGAAAGATCCATATTATTGTACCCTTGAATATAAATGTTGTTTTGGGTTAGAAGGTCTAGAAATAAGAGAATTATAAATAGATTGTTATTGCTGTTTCTTGTACCCATCAGCTAGAGTTACACACTAAGGTTAATTTTTCTTGGTAATGTCCTTAGATATAAATGTATGAACGTGCTCCCTATCATACTTTTTTGTATAGAAACATTGAGAGAGTGAGGTGCTGGATCAGCATATGTACTTATACCTACACTTATTTCAATATATTTTTCAATTACATATTCATCCACTCGTTCCTCTATCAGTCAACCTCAATAGAAAAAGATGCTGGGCAATATTCGTGGGATTTCTTCTTACAATTACAACGTGAAATCAATAGAATTCATTAATTTAAATGGATTAAAAAGTGTATAAATTAAATAGTACGTAAACGCCCAATTTTGGTCTTTAATACGTAAAACAATGTAAAACACCACGAATGAAAAATAAATACTGGCATTTCATCCATATCTTAAATTTTCTAATGCTGAAGAACTCTAAAATTTAAGAAGACCTCTTTTATTATATCAGAAATATATTTTTTTATTTTAAATCGTTTTTCTTCACATAATTTTGTAGCGGAACATGAGTCAAAGGACATTTCGAATCATGTTCTGGTTTTGCCTCGGATTGTCGAGACCGTTAGATTATGAGTAATGTAAAAACAAATAAACTCCGGGCAATGTCACTGCTACGCGCAACCGTCGAACAACGACAAATTTAAATGTTCCGTCTCTCCTCCAATCAGTATAAATATACGGACGCAATCGCGAGCGATGATATAAGAATATAAGTGTATAAGGCGATTAGCTGCGCATTATCGAACGGTCTGTATCGACTTTAACGAGTATCTTATCACGTAAAAAAGAAATTCTCTTGATGATACAAAAAACTTTATTTCTCAAGAGTCCAAGACCCTTGGGTACCACTTACAATGTTCAAGTATCGGCTCACAGTTTAGACTAACTTGCTCGTTAATATTAGGGTTTATATACTATGCAAGGACAACGGAATAGATGGTGGGGGTATTGTTTTTGGAAATTCTTTACCAGGGTGGCGATGTGTCGCCTAAAGTGACGTCAGTGTAGAAGATTTTGGGGTTACAATCTCCGCCACGAACGATAATGAGATTTATATTGTATCAAGGACTCTGTACACGTATATTTATTCATTTTAAATATACTTGACAAACGGCTACGATTTTATTTTGGCTTTCCTTACTAGTCAATACTTAACACGACCAATCCACAACAATTTTATACGCAAATTATGAATTATGGTCGTTTCTTCATGCCGATTAATTTCCTTGTAGATTGTGGATTTTTATACAAATTCATATTATTTTGAACACAAGTAAATGAATAAAATCCAAATAGAAATATGTTTCATCTATTAAAAATTATTGTAATATCGCGGAAAATTGAGGTATACATTTTTCCTCATACTACTTATAATTTATAATTTATTTACAATAAAGAAACTAAACAGATATTAATTAGGCAGAAAACAATGATGGTTTAACTTGAACTGAACGTAACAACCTTATTTTACTTCAAGCACTCTCGCAACTCGACAACGCAAACAACTCAGTCTCCCAACAACGCTAACAACTCTACTCTTCGGCTTCCCGACTAGCTTTGACCTCTCGGTCAACACTCTTTGAACCCAAATCGACTCCCTCCATTAGCGTTATTTTTTCTTTTCTTTAATCTTATCATGCCAACGCCCCGCAAGAACTAGGTGACCTTAGTCACATAGGCTGTTTTCCCTATGTAAACTAACACTGTTTGAAGGACAAACGACATTATTTTGATCGATCTCTAATCAGGCTTTTTTTACGACACCACATTACAACCAGTGCTCCGCTTTAGATATTTTATATTTTTTGTATTTATATACGTCGGAGATGAAAGGACACCGAAGCCTTCCCTTTGGAACTTCGGGAAAATCCCCTAACATTGTAATCTAGATTTTAATTATAGCCGCAATTAAGTAATTGTCGTTATTCAATCCGATTGTATTTTTTCTTATTTATTTCCTTTTATTCACAATTTGTTGAATTTGGACATTTCGAAGAATTTCCAAACTGTTTGTTTATCATGTGGGTGACTACCCCAGCGGGGTACCATCCGCGCGTTTACTAGATTATATCCTTTGTGAGGTCTGCTGGGTGTTCCCTTTTCAGTCTTTTTTCCATGTTTGAGGTGTTAATCGTTTCTGCAGCTAGCCGGTTCGGGTTTGTTGCTATTCTTGCCATATATCTTTCCGCATAACTGCTGATTGCTTGCTTGACCGTTGGTATTCCCAGGTCCCTCCGTATATCCTCCTTTCTGACATACCAGGGTGCGTTTATTATTGTTCTAAGAATTCTAGCTTGTATTATCTCGATTTTGTTTATATGGTCCATTGCTGCTGTCCCCTATAGTGGTATTCCGTACGTCCAGATTGGTTTTATGATTGTTTTGATATTTTTAATTTATTTTCTATACTTAATTTGAATTTTCGACTTGTTAGCCAATGCATTTGTCTCCTCGTTGTCTATATTTTGTCTATTACTGATTTAGTATGTTGTTTCCATGTGAGTTGTGTATCTAAATGGAGTCCTGGGTATTTGACGTGCCTTTTTTGTGTTATGTGCGTGTCGTTCAGTAGGATGTTTGGTGGTATCTGTTTTCGCAGTGTGAATGTAATATGGTTGCATTTATTGGGCTTTGCTTTTAATTGTTTATCTTGCAGCCACTTTCCTATTTTTGTGATACTTTCTTGCAGCAAATTGACTGCTGATTCTGGGTTAGTGTACCCGACTAGTACAGCTGTGTCGTCCGCGAATGTCAGTATTTTGCTATTGGTAGTTGTTAGTATGTTGGCCGTGTATATGTATGGCATTGGTCCTAAGACGCGTCCTTGCGGAACCCTTGCCTTGATGTCTTTAACTTGTCCGTTTAGCTCGTCTGCTCGGGCAGAACTGCAGATAGTATTTGTTCGAGATTTGTGATGTTGCGCTTAGGCTGGAGGCGACAACCGGTCGCCGAACGTAGCTGCGGATAAGGGATGAACGCTTTGTCTAACAAATGTATGGGGCAATAGTATAGGTCTCCTTATAAAGAAATAGTTGTAGCGGCACACGACAGTAAACATTCGAACGGTTTCTGTCCCGTGACTCGCCTCACGCAGGCCCTATTCTTCGGTTAAGATGATTACCAGATGTCGACGCATCTGCATAGTACATGTTCAGTTTGCCTGAGGACCCGTTACAATTCTTAATATTTGGGTAACTAAAGTCCTTCAAACGGACAAACTATCTTTATCCTAACAGTCCCTAAATCTACCACCTACTACGGGAAGATACAGGAAATCTGCTTTTCTCACGAATGATAACAACGGTAAATGTTGTTTATTGACCTTACCTGGTGTCCGATTTTTTCTAGTTCTTCGCTTATTTTGTCGGTATTTGTTTTTGGGTGTAATCCCCTGATTACTGCTTTGTAGCTTTTGTCGGATTTGAGCTGGTAGGCGTGATACGCTGCATTTTTATCCTTTAGTGATCTTGTCACTTTTCTGAATATTTCTGGGGTGTTGGTTTGTACTTTCACCTGGTCTATTTTTATCTGTTTGATAACATAGTTATCTTTCCCTGCAGTGTTGTTTAGTAGTTCAATGAGGGGGTCCGTTATTTTCGTATCTATGTATATTGGTGGTGGTTTAGGAATGCGGTTTGTCGGACTTTCCGTTGGGTCCGTTGCTGTCTCTTCTGGCAGTGCGCTAAATGAATTATGCAGTTTTATATCCTGAAGCCATTATTTTTTTTCTATTGTTTCGGTTTTCCTCCCGCTTGCAAACGGGGTTACTTTGCATTTTTTGCTGGAAGTTGCCACCGTCCAGCTTTCTTCGTGGTGTGTTGGTTCGTTGTCCTCGTCGTTGGCTTGTGATATTTCCATGTTATCGTCTTTTTTTCTACATATGTAGAGTCTGTAGCTCTATTTATAAAATATGTTTCTCCTGAATTGGTTATTTTTATTGGTGGAATCTGCATGATTCCACGTTTTGTCGATGGGCGTTTACTTTGTCGCTTTCTTTTCCCTCTTGCCGCACTTTCACTGGAGCACTGTTTCGCTCGTCCGTTAGGTCGCCTGCAAAGGCAGAACTGTCATTCGATTTGACTGTATTTATTTGAGGTTTATGATAGTGAGCTCGGGCTCGAGGCGACAGCCAGTCGCCGATTGTAGCCGCGGTCAAGGGATGAATGTTTTGTTTAACAAAGGCATGAAGTAATTCTATAGCTCTTCTTAAAAGAAGTACTTGGGACGGGGCACGACGGTAAACATTTCAACGATTTCTGTCCCGTAGCTCGCCCCTCGCAGACTCTATTCTTTGAGTAAGACGATTACCAGATGTTGACGCGTCTCCACAGTACGTGCTCAGCTAGCCCGAGGACCCGCTATAAATCTTAAGATTTATTTAACGAAAGTCCTTCAAACCGACAAATAGTCTTTGTTCCAACTACTGGAAAGTTGGAGAAATCTATTTTTCTCACGAACGATGCTACCCGATAGCAACTTTCTCTTAAGGGCGGCTAGCACCCTTCCCTAACCACCAACATGGAAATTGACGAATTAATAGGAACGCCAATTTCCCTCACTTTCCGAACGAAGACTTTTCTCCACGAATCCGATGACTTCGTGCCCTTAGACACACCCATCATAGCTTTCCTCGACGGCATCATGGAGACGGAGAGTCATTCTTTCGTGCGATCTCATTCACTGGTTGTAAAGATGGTACTCTTACTCGTTAATATCTCACGTCTTGTTAACAAAGAGTCAGACTTGAACTGTGCGAGAATATACTTCTATCATCCCGCGACCGCGGATTCGTTTCGAGTCTAAGGTCATTATCACTAGTGCTACGATTGTCTAATCTTGTTAATAAGCTTGTGTTGATGAACTCTTCATTGTACCACGACAATGGCTAATTCCAGCGAAGATTCATTAGACGCCCCTCACCATAATCCTGACTTTAATCCGACATATATATAATACCTTCAGAAAAGAAATATTGAGAAATATTCAATTCAAAGATATAGGAAATCCTATACAAACTGAATCTGTACCATCAGAAGTTTGATATATTTCTTAAACCTTACAACAAGTTGTAATTCAAAATGAAGAAAATCTCACCATTAAATATTTAGTTAAAACGTTGTAAATAACTTCTTGTAAAAGTACACGAAAAGTAGTTGCTTAATACTTAACAATGTCTTTTCCCCAAAATGAATTTGTCATTTCTTTGAATAATTTGAATTTATAATATGAGTCAATTTTATGTTTTATTGTATTATGATATACTTCAACAGCAGTGCAGTTTTATACATTATTAGATTAATCCCAAGATGATCATGGACAAAATACATAGAATACCCCATGAACATGTTGTATTTGAACATTTACAATTTTGTTCGAGTTTTGCTTGGTTTTCCTGAACTGACACGAGGAATTAGGTTTTTCTAGAAAGTCGCGGTATTCGTCCAGGTAAGAAACTTCGACGACTTGTATCATTACATGTACGTGTGAATTCTTAAATTACTTTTCGGAAATCCAGAGTACCAGAACACGAAATTCAAAGTACAAAAGAAGCAAAAATCCAAAAATACGTAACATTTACTATATGCTGTGAATATTCAACACTCGAACTCAAAAATAACCCTTTTTTACGTTCGTACTGCAAACTTTTCTACAACTACAAACTTTCCCGACCCGACTGGTGTGTTATTCGGGTGCAAGAAAATTTTTAATATACATTTTCAGATTGATATCTGATTATGTATTATGAAATAGTAGATATTCACAAAAAGGAAGCCACTTCCGATTTCGATAATTGTACAATATATTACCAAGATTATCATACTAAATAGTGTTGTGAAGGTTAAAGTTGGAAGTCGCCGTTTACTAATAACTCATTGTCAAAAATACTTTCTAGTAAAATTATATTGTATTTTGATACGGCAGTATCAACATGTAAAAGCCTAAACAAGAAGCAGACTCTAAACAAGTTTAGCCTAACCTAATCCAAATTTTCTTTTAAGTTAATCAAGTAATAATCATAACTTTGCGATCATAACTCGCTCACAAAAGGAGCAGCCGTAGAGGGGAGAGAGAGAGAATATCCCATCCTTGCAAAGCACCGTGCCGGAGGGTAGATGTGGTCGGGCGGCATAAAGCCGTGCTCCCGCTCCCCTCGGGCGACGATTAACAAGAGAAAGACGAGGGGCCCGTTTTGCCTGAGTCAAATAAAAAGGATCATTACATCGGGAAGGCACTGGGGTCTCCGCGGACTTGCACGATGACTCAGAATAGCCGGGGTGGCGCGTCAGGAGCTGCCTCTCTTGACGTCCAAATTAGCGGGATCGACTTCCATAAATGGGAGAAGACGTGCAGGAGTGCACTGGCTGTAATTCACAAGAAGCCCCAGGGCACTCCTGTTAAGTGTTTAGGAAGGCCATCGTAGAGTTTTAGTCGGTAAAGTCCGGCACTACTCCGCTGCTTCCCAGGAAAACAGCCAAAAAAAGGTTTGAGTTACTTAGGTTACTTAAAAAAATTTCAATTATTAACATTCTATTAAATATAGAATAGTATCCGAAAAATTATATAGCTTCATATAAGCTTTTTTTTAATAGTAAATTTTTAATAAACGACAATCCTCAATTAAAACCTTCACAACACTACACAAATTGATGATCTTGACAACTTATTAAGAAGTTATTCAAATCGGAGATGTCTTCCTTTTTGTGGGTACCTAGTTATTTAATAATTTTATTAACTATAAAATTGTAGCGGCACTCGACACCAATTAGCGTCGGACGACGGCAGCGCAGTGGCTAGCGCCTTAGGTTACGAACGTTCGGGACCCGGCTCCAAATTTTGGCGACCGTAGTTCGATTTTTTCTCCACGATACAAAAATGAGAAGAAAAGCAGCAGTACCTCAGCAGAGACATCTACACCAGCAGTAGAACCTATCTCGGCCTCTATATCAGCAGTAGCACTATCATCACAACTAACGAACTACTACACAACTACAACTACACCTTAAAATGTTAGAAAATGTTCAAGACTCATACTCTCAAATGTTCAGTACTCATTTGCGCATTTTCACCGACCTATACAGACTAATCCCGTTACCGATGTTTACTAGGAAGTAAATACATGCATAATTCTGTGTAATTCTTTAATCAGTCATACTGATCATCTATCATGCTATTAATAATTCGATTGTGTCGACTCGTGGATCTCCAAATTTCCTCTGTGATTACCTCCGACAGCAGATTACGGACATAAATTCAAGCAAATAATAATGTTAGCATAAAGATTTTTAAGGTTAGAGTTAACTGATCACCACGTACTGCGAAAAACAGAGCAAAAATTTATTCTTAAAAATAGTTAAAAATAGGCACAGTAAATTTTACTAGACTCGAAATGTTATCAAAAGAGAATTACGACACGTGGTGGTTTTAAACCAATGCGTTGCTGATTAAAATTGACACTTGGGAATTCAAGTTTGTCAGTGAGTGGCGAAATATAGAGGCCAGATCTAACCGGTAACAAGTCGGCAAAAATGCAAAAGGTATGAGATAAGAAAGTCAAGGTTGATCAATGTTGAAATTTGGCGCAGGCTCGAGTCCACATACGCTTCTTTGGGTTCGGCTGGAGAAGTTACGCTCCTTAAACACCTGATGCTTCAGAGGATGAGTGAAAGAGACGATATACATAAGCATATTAATAAATTCTTCGATGTTGTACTCACTAGCTCAAGGTAATAGATATGAAGGTCCAAAAGAACCATTTAAATATTCTATTTTCATAGTCTTCTTGTTAGTTATGAAAATTTCAGTTATGTAATCGAGTCTCAGGATGCATTGCCTGGAACCAGAAAATTAAACGTAAAAATACTTGAAGAGGCAGAGGCATGCAAGCAAAAATTAAGGAGAGCGGGCTTGGAGCAATGATCGCGACGAGGAATGAACCTGACAAACAGGAATATTATGAAAATCAATTACGTGGCAGTAAAAATGGAGCCGCAAAGAAGAAAATTCTGTTTAAGTACAGCAATGCCATAAGCACAGACACAGGGCTACTGATTACATTTCCAAAGGTCAGAATTCATAACGGATACATGTCGCCGATGAATCATATTCTGTAATAGCGAATGCCCATCAAATGCTGTCAAGATGTGGGTTGCCGACTTAGAGTACAGTTGGTGCCCTGAAGTTTGACACATGTTCCTTTGTTAATTCTGGAGAATTAAGCGAACAGTACAGCTGCCGTGGAGGTCTCGGTTAAAACCAATACCAGGTCTGTCAACTTTGAAAATACCTTGTTTGTACCCGATCTGCGCACAAATCTTCCTTCAGTTGCTAAGATCACCGACAAGGGTTGTGAAGTCGTATTCAGGCGACGAATGTGATAATCCGAGACATGGAGGGCAACGTCAGGTAAAGTGTCGATAAAGTAAGCGACATTTATTTACAACAGTTGGCGAAGTCTGCAAGTGTTGTTCAATCTTCGAAACGTCATCCATACTTGGCATAAACGATTAAGTCATTTAAAATTCGGTGTCTTGCTGAATACGATGAAAAACTAGCACTCTGTGCGATTTGTCTAAGAGGAAAGATATCTGTTCAACCACTTTCCAAAAGAACGTCAGGATGGGAGATCATTAATGATAGTCTATTCATATATTTGTGATCCGATGAAAAGTGAATCAAATGGGCGAGAAAAATATTTTATTACGTTTAAGGGCGAGTACTCGCGCTTGTGAGTGATATGCATTTTGAGAGACAAAAATAATATCTTCCAAGCATTTCGTATTTATAAAAATCTTATTAATGTTAACCGAAAAATAAAAGCTCTTCAGACTAATAATACGGGAGATTGTTGTTCCAACGAGTTTGGCCAGTACCTCAGATCACAAGGAATCAAAAAAGGAGATTTTCTATACTAAACACGCCTCAACAGAATGACATGCCAAAGAGATAGAGCTGTACACTCTTTAGTTCAGATGGCTAGATGTATTGATATTACAAGCAAATCTGCCGCCGTTATTCCGGACAGAGGTTATATGTGTGGCAAATTAGGTAAACAACCGCTGTCCATCAAGGCAGGACACCATCTGAGTTGTGGGTAGAAAGAAGACTTAACTTATAACACCTGCAAATATTCGGATCTAGAGCTTTTGTGCTGAATGAAGAGGTAAATAAAGACAAATTCGGAGCGTGACGAGTGTGACTCCGATGAGGGCGGAATCAGGTTTCGACAATGATAAGAAAGCTAGTATATAAACAAGGAATCAAAGTTAGGTGCTGATAGATCAGCGCCTCGGAACCGCCAGGCAGTCCGGTAGGGGAACCAGACTGCCTTGTACGGCGGCTCCGGAGACGATGCATTTTTGTGCGCGGGAGAGGCCTGGTGTGTCGCTCGCACCGGTTCCCGGGCCTCTTTCGATCGCAGCCGGGTCGGTCATCCTGGAGGTTTTAGTCGGTTGGAGTCCGGCACTACCACGCCACTCCCCCCCCCCCAGAAGTGGCCTGGTGTCCGTGCGGATTTCCTCCACGTAAAAAAAAAATTTAAAAACAAGGAAGGAGAAAACCCTGACTGATTCAATCTACTCAGTACAGCCGACCATCTAAGGCGAACAGTATGGCGAAGACAATTGAAGCTGGAGTTTGGACATTTACTGATATACCTATAGATTCGAATGAAGAAAGTGTGCCTGTTTCGGATAAACTGGACGATGATGTGTATGAAATATGCACACTTAATCCAATTCAATCTACTCAATCCAATCTAACTCCAAATCTAGAAAACAACATTGTCATTTATGTATTTAACGCAGAAGTGAACTTTAAGGAAACTTTAAAGAGAGCAGATCAATATGAGTAAATCTCGAGATGCAATCGAGAAAGATGCAATCTCAAATGCAGTCAGGAGTTTGATAGAGAATGATGCCTGGGAACTCGTCGATCAAACGAAACATGTTTCATAATAGGAAGGGAAACTCTACTCATGCCACAAGGTTCCATGCAACAACCTTTTATTTTCTTTTTTTTTTTGTGCGTGGAGAAATCCTCATGGATACTCCGCTGCTGCTAATAATCGGTAACAGCAGAGTAGTGTCGAACTGTTACCGACTAAAACTTCACGATGCCCATCCTACGCATATGACAGGAGTGCTCCAGAAACCTCTTATGAATTGTATTCAGTTGCACCCCCTTCCCGCGTCCTCTTGTTCAAGCCAGTCCTAATGATTCTCGCACTGTTGAATTTGGCGTTAGGGGGGGGGGGGCATTGACCATAGCGGTATCCCCCTTTCTAGTCGTGGGCCGTTAGGACAGCGATGAAGCGGCTCTAGACCGCCAGGCTGCTATCCCCCTCCATCGCATTTTCTTACAAGCGTGGGAGTTTTTCTTTCTCCCTTCCCGCTCGCTCCTTTGCGAGCATATCTCGCTGGCGGAAGAGGCGGACGACCTCGTATTCCTGCAGCCTGCTCAGCATCGCTTCTACAATCGCTGAGGGGGTCAATTCTTCACCTATGACGTGCCGAAGGGTGTAGCGGGACAGTTCCCACGCAGGACAAAACGTGTGCTGCACCGTGTCCCTGCCCTCCCGGCAGTAGTGACACCTGGTGCATCTGTCCCATGACATCAGTCCCGTGTGCACCTGGGTCATCCTGTAGGTGAGCGGGAGGCTGCGGCAGCTTCTCCATATTTCCCAATTTGGGAGGACAGTCTCCGCGCCTCGATATTCGATTCTCTCGTTGATCAGCTGGGATCGCCACTGATCCCACGCGTCCTCCTCGGCTGTTCCTAGGTCGTTTGGGATCACCTGCTCGGTCGAGTGCTCTGGCGGGTCCCATACTCTCGTTTGAATGTATCTTTTCTTGAGCGCCTAGAATGTCGCTCGCCTAGAATGGGCGCGGCTAGAATGTCGTCGACGCGTGGGCACAGTTCGGTATCCTCTGATGATTCTGATGGCTGTGACCGTGTGTAACCTCCTGAGGAGCAGGATGCTGCGACGACATCCTATCAAATCGTCCGCCCATACCGAGGCCTCGTACATGACTCGGGACTGAACGGCGCACCGCGATTTCCGCCCCGTCGATGTTCGGCAGCAGGCCGCACAAGGCATTGGCAGCCACCAATACCAGCGGAATCAGAGAGTCGAAGTGCGGCTCGAACGTCCACTGGCTGTTGATGACGAGACCCAAGTCTCGGCGGTTTCACCTGCTATGTTTATGCTCAGACTGGTGGAATCTTGTCGTAGAACCAGATGGCCTCCGACTTTGCAGGGAAGACCCTCAGGCCCAGTCCTCGCACAGCGTGTAGGCCGTTCCGACGTTGCCGATGCCACTCGCGACCTTCGACCAAGACCAGAGTGTCATCGGCGCAGCACACCATGGCCGCGCCTGGAGACAGCGGGCAGCGCAGTACCTCGTCGTACACGATGATCCACAGGATCGGTCCCAATACCAATCCCTGCGGAGCGTCCCTTCCGGAGGCCATACTGACTGTCGTGCCAACCCGGCACCCGCCCTGACAGGTGTCGTTCCAGACGGGTGGCAACAACTCTCCCCAGGAGCTTGCCGACCTCGTCCAGCAGGCATATCGGCCGGAATGCCGACGGCGAGTACGTCGGTCGGCCTTCCTTGCGGAGCAGGACCATCCTCGCCGTCCTTCCCGGCCTTCACGCCCGTGGGTAGACTCCCTCACTCAGGCATTTCGTGTAGAGGCGCCGAAGTCTGGGAGCCATGACCCCCATTGCTTCTCCCCAGATCCGGCCCGGGATCACGTCGCAGGAGGTCATTCTTCTGGTTGCCTCCAGCAACTCTTACTCGGTGACTTCCCACCCAGTGTTCCATTTCGTCCTGTGGGCGGTTCCTGCTGCTGCTCGAGCGCGGTGTCTTCTTACGGGGTGAAGAGCGTCCCGATAACCTGGGTCAGCAGCATCGGTTCCATCTCCGTCGTTATCAGCGGGCCCTTCGCGCGAAGTTTTCGCGTCACTCTCCAGCCTGAAATCCGCCTGAATGCATCGGGGGAGGCCCATGTAATGTCAACGACGGAGCTCCCTCTCCACACCACGCAGGTGCTGCCCGAGCCGCTGTTCACTAACAGGAGTCCAAGTCCCGCGGCCCAGTCTGACAGCGCGCGGCCGTTGCTACTTGCGGTCGTGGATCCGCAGGCCGGTCCCACCATCCTGTGTACAGATAGTGCTCCGAGCGCCTCGCAAAGCAGGCATTTCGGGCTCGCGGCAGCGCATGCTTTAACATGGTGCCCCGAATTGCTGCATCTGTAGCACAGGTGCCCCCTGTCCTCCTTGGAGATGCAGGTCTTGCTATTTCGCCCAATCTCCAGGCACCTGTAGCATTATAAGGGTCTTCGCTCGACGGCTTCAATCTTCGCTATCGACCAGCCTATGGCGACCTTGCCAGTGTCACAGGGTAAATTTGCTTCACTATGTGATAAGATAGATAATCCTAAGCGCCTTATCATGAGTGACCGCCAGGGTAACGTCCAGCTACTCTAAATATGATACATCCGTACAACCGAAGTCTAGAGTAACCGTATGATACATTCGCACGATTAAAGTCTTTCTCCCACTCCAAGAAATAAGGGGATATAAATACTTCTCCCGAAATCACCCAAGTAGTCCGCAGTCTGCAATATTCCACCCTAAACCTGACATTTATCGTTGTGAACAATTGTACAAGTTTGTATAAATAAAGGGTTCGATCTCCTTTTTCCAGATCGACATTTATTCAATAAATCTTTGAATTATTACTCTACACCAGCCTGAGCCAGTTTCCTCACTGCACCGGCCGGAGCTCGTATCCACACGGATCCAAAGCCGTTTCGAGCGAGGCGGATCTCTCCCAGTTGGACGTCCTTCGCCTTGCAATCGCTCTCCTTCGCCAGGGTGTTCCTGACTTCCTCCTTGATAGCCGAAGTATCTATTCGGATTACCCTTGCTTCCGCAGCTCGGAAGGGTGTCGCCACGCGGACCTTGCTCTGATCCAAGGTGCGGGTTAGCCGTGCTGCGAGCGCAGCGGCCTTCTCCCTCTTTTGGTCCTCGGAGACCTCCAGAACGACGCCTCCGGTCATGGTTTGGCGCATCCTCTCCGCGTTAATGCCGACCTCGGCCAGAGAGACGCTGTCCTTGGCCGCGGCCAACACCTCCGCGTAGAATTGGCCCGATCTGTCCTTCAGGGTGATCGTTACCGCTGATGTTCGCGGTGTGTGTGGGTGGAGGTGTTGCTTGTCTCCCCCTCTTCGCGCGTTCTCCGATCCTCCCTCTGGGGCTTTTCTCGGACTCTTCGTCCCTGACCCGGGAGTTAGTTTAGCCGGTTGTTTTTTCGCTGGCTCCTTTCTCCTCTTATTTCTTCTTTCGAAGGTCTGCCATTCCATGGTAGCCGCTTGTCCTCTCTTGATCGCTGGAGTGTTTGGAACTCCAGGCTCCATCCTTCTCGTGGTCTTGTCGGGACGACCTCCTCCCCTCCTCTTCGTTCTATGTTTTGGAGGCGTCCTTCCGTCGCGGCACTCGACAACAAACATCGCCACTCGACACTAACTAAGCAACGGAAACGGTAGCGAAGTGGTTACCGACTTAGGTTTCGAACGTTCGGGATTCGGGTTCGATTCCCGGCGCCCGTAGTCCTATTTTTCTTTCACGCATCAAATTAGAAGAATAATTAGCAGTACCCCAGCAGCGACATCTACAGCCGGCAACTACAACTATGACGGACAACATATACCACCTCTACACTTCCATCAGCCGGATCAGCGAGGTTTCTAGCTCCTCCATCTGGCGTTCAATCGCGGCGAGACGCGCTGTCTCGCTGCTCTTCTCTGCAGTGGAGTGCGAGGCCAGCTCTTTTCGGAGCGCCTCGTTCTGCGCTTCTAATGCGCTCTTCCATTATCGCAAAGGCGCCAAAGACGGGGTCCATTCTTCTCACTATCTCTGTTGTGCCAGCGGCAATGGACCTCGCTGCTTCTTTTAGCATTCTCCCCTGTGTGCTATTGAGGTTGTGGGTTTTCTTAGCAACCCTGGTCACCTCAGAAGCTCGACGGATCAGTTCCGCTCTTATGTCGGTTGTAGTAGGTGTTCTCATCTCTTCGGCCAATTCTGTAGGAAGCTCGAGAGATCCGCCGGCCTTTTTTTCTTCGCACGGGGCGCTTCGACGGCGTCTCTTCTGTCGTTTCCTCCGTCCGTAGGTTCCCCGCGTTCGGTGTGCAGCAGAAGGGCCCCTCCTGAAGAGGAGCCGCCTTCCTCATACTTCTGTTGCTGACGTGTGTCGGCTCAGCAGCCAATTCCGCTTCATCTCCTCCTCTCATTGTCTCATCCACTTCTTTACCTTCCCTCGCGGTTGTGTCCTTTTTCCCCATTGGACACATAAAATGGGCACTTACCCCCGCACTTATCACTGCCACTAGTCACTGCCACTTTCAAATGGCCCGCGCGACGCCCTTTCGACGCGCGTGCCAATATGGCTGCGTCCGTGTAGTTCCCCGGGTAGCACGTGCAGCGACGCTGTTGTCACGCGTCCCAATATGGCTTCCTCACCGTCATAACCTCACACTCAGTTTATTTTCGCCTGTAACATCTTTCCAGACTGGATTCTGTTGGTTCCTGCACCCACTTTTTTTCACAGGCACTAGCCTTTCACTCTGGTTAACTTCCTTGTCCGAATTCTCCAGTTTTCCCGGAGATTTCGATCGCGCTCACGGCTCCGTCCTCTTTACGACTGCTCCACGCAAATGCCCCAATCGAACTCCTCCATGCAACAACTTGGTATACTACGTAGGAACTTTTGCTCTGATGGCTCCTCTCGGATCTACACGTTTTGTGTTTGCAATAGCCGCAAGATACCACGCGGATGTTAATCAAATTAACATAATTACGACATACCTGAATGGATATTTAGATAATGAAGACGTTATTCATTGTATCTTATATTTGGAGAAACTTTGGAACAGATTTTGCAAAGTGAACTACGGAACGGTGCAATCGCAGGGAAAGCTAAATTAATGATTCACTCATTCCGTAAGGAGGACCAGATTTGTCGCCTTAAAAAAGACTTCTACGGGTTGATTGAACTGTAAATTACGTACGATGGTGTAGGATTAATCTTACATAAGAGTTTATTTCTCTCGATCTTTGTCGATGTCATACTTATCACTTCGCGAGGTCTAGGCTGTTTACAAATCATCAAGAAGGAATTAACACTTTAACGGCCACGCCGAAATCACATGTTTTACTCAGGAACGCCGCAGTGTTTTAACACAGTACACCGTTAGATACAGCAATGACCACCATGGCGTCACAGGAGAAACCGTGGCCGGCGATATATAACCAACGTGGCCGGTCATATATGACCAACGTGGCCGTCAAAATTATTAAGAGAAAATCTTGAAATTAGAGATCTTGGGAAAGCCAAATATTCTCTCAGTATCGAAATTCAACAAGACTCTGGGGACATTTCCATATGCCAAAAGGGATATATCTGTGACTTGCTCGAATAATTTAATATGGAAGGAACAAAGTCGCTCAATATCCCTGTTTAATCTGGAACAATGTTTAGTAGAGGTAAAAATTCAATTGGGCAAAAGGTGTCTTTGTACAGGAAATTGATTGGCGGACTCATATACGCTGCAATCGGTATTCGACTGGACATAACTGTAGGATCTTACTACAATTAGTTTATTCACAGTGGATTAAACAGATGTTGGTTCAACAGGAAATGATGGTTGTTTAACATGAACTAATTACAATAAGGTATTATAATTTAGACAGCTAGATAGTTAATTTGCAATTCTCGTCACCACAGATCCAACGCTCTCTTTCACACGGACCACACTTTCTCGACAACGCAATTTGCACTCTCTGACTTCTTGATTCACACCGTTTGATTTCTCAACTCGTACTATCTGACTTCCAAACTAACACTCTGACTGTTAATTCGTCTTTCTCCCTTAGCATCCCTTTGTCTTTTGTCTTAGGCCCACCATGCACGTGTTTCGCAACCGCTCGTGGCCAGGGTCACGTATGACTTTTCCGCGTAAGTATCCGATTGAAGGACTGACGATAAATTGTTGGAGCTGTCGGCACTTAGGCTTTCTCGCAACATCGATTATGGTCCGCCCGGTATCTCTTTCGTCCACGATACTACATATCATATATTGCGGGTAGGCTCGAATAATTTAATAATTTTCATATTGACGTCCATTGAGGTGCAACCAAGCGTGTGTTACACTATATAAGAGTACAATAAATCTGTTGGACTATGACAATCTGCTTTTCGTGAGAACATTAACGAATTCGCCAATTCCGATTGGAGAAAATGTTTAACTGGTAAAAGACCTTACAATGGTTTCGACTTTACCCGTTTAGATTTGATTTAGGTGCGCTACCATCCGCGGCGGTGCCGACGGTGGCGACGACGTGTGAAGCGACGAAACGAAGACCGGACCGTTCGAGAAACAAGTGACCATGAAGGACGCCGAACCGACCCACGGTTAGGATGAAGAGAACGGCACATATCTGCAGAGGATGGTGCACCTTCTGGAGAGTGAGGTCACTCGTCTCCGAGAGACAGTGGACGGTAGACCAAGCAACGCACGGAGAGAGCAGCCGAAGGTCCAAATAACGACGGTGAAGAACAAGAGGTGGGGATCACCGCTACGAGGGTGACGAACGGAAATGCCCTCGGGGCCCCAACGGGAGCGATTATGGGTCCCCCTCCCCGACCTCCACCACACCCGTGGTCAGCGTCGCGCTCTTTTCGCTGTCCCGACGGGTTGGGGAGTAACGTAAAAAACAAGGAAACGGACAAATTCGGTGGTCCTGGACCTCGAGGTCCACTAGAGGATCTCAAGATCCAGTTCCTCCATAAGTTGGAGGAGTGGTGACGAGAAACAAGCCAAGAGGAGCGATCCCTCCCGCTACGGACGCTGCCGCCGACACAAGAACCGTGTAAGCACGATCGCAGGTGGGGAGAGACACCTCGCGGTTGACCGTGGAGTCATCGTCCGACGAGCTAGGATTCACCACCGTCATAGGGGGAGGAAGAGGGAGAGCGAGGCAAAAGAACAGGAAGCCACCAGCGCAACCTCTTCCAACGGTCCATGCGCCGACGGAGGGCGCGAGAACCGAGGGGACGGGTGTCGTCGTCTTTGCTGTTGTCGATGCTGCGAACATGGGTGTCGGCTCACGGGGCGGCGGCCGGCAGTGGCGGAATAAAGGACTTTCGCGGAGATGTTCGCTCGACCTCCGGTGCGTCCCCGCAGGGGGGGAGAATCCATGAGGGCTGGGGGTAGCGGCGACGGAGGGGGAACTATCGGGATAGGGAAGGGACGTATCGCTAGTGAGCGGGACGTGCGCAGTAAGGAAGTACCCGGCCTTCCTCGACCCCCACGGTTTGCCGCGGTATCGCTCACTGTGAGGGACGGCTCCGGCTTCACGTATAGGGATGCGATGACGGTGCTGAGAAGGGAAGTCAAGCTCTCCGTACTTGACATCACGGAGTTGAGACTGAGGAAGGCGATCACGGAGGCGTTGCTGTTCGAGATCCCAGGTCAGGAGGGGGCTGAGATCGGGGTCGGAACCAGCATGAAATATTTAGGCCTGACCCTCGACAGCCACTGGACCTTCGGCGCTCACTTCGAGCGCCTGACATCGTCTGTCGAGGCGACGGGCCGTGCGTCGGAGTGCGCCGGCTGTACGTCGGCGTGGTGAGATCGGGGCTCCTCTACCGAGCTCCGATCTGGGCGGAGGACCTGATGGCCAACCACTGCTGTTTCCTGAAGATCGGGAGGCTGCACAGGACGGTGGTCATCAGGGTAGTGACGGGCTTCCACACCATTTCGGCGGCAGCAGCGGCGATGCTCGCCGGGTTTCACCCGTTCAAATTACGGGCCCTGAGGTGGGGATTTCCTCCACGTTAATAAAAAAAAAGATTAAACTAAAGTAAATTAATAATAATGTAAATTAATTAATTAATTATAACGTAAAATCCAATATTTGTATGCTATTAAAATCCACAAATAAATATTGAGCAGTTTGAAAAGCTTGATGCTTGATTTTTAACAATTAATTTATCCTGTTATTTTGTTTATATGGTACATAATATATAATATATTTTATGCTATATTATATTAGCTTTCTTATGTCACGCAGATCTTATTTAAGCAACTTATTCTCTTCTTAAAAGAATAATCTAGAAATGCAGTGTACTATATTTTATACAATTGATAATATTAAAGTTTTCATACCTTTATTGAAATCTGTAATCCAGTTCTGAAACAAAGTTTTAGAGACGCTTAAACAATTGGCGTTGCGTACTAAACAGGAAGTCGATAAGATTAGCTCTTTGTATAATTCTGCTGTGATCATCAAATCCTCGTGTGCAGATTCGGTAAAATAGAGTTGCTCGTACATGGGTTTTGACAAACGATCTACATATTCCTATTGTTAACAATAATCGCAGTTTAGTATACAGACTGCAAACCTAATAAGTATATTTTTATTGATTTTCTGATTTTAATGACATTCCCTGATCGAAGAAGACGATTTCAATATACCATAATTGAAAACGAACAGAAACTGTTAGGTCCAAAGTCTTTTGATAATAGGTAATAAGTTAATAAAGTGGTGAAGACCAAAGATATAATTATCAAGACCAATAATATTTTAATATCTTCAATATTTTAAAATTATGACTAACAATATTTGTAAAAGTTTGGAGAATACGAAAAAATCTATGTTTACTTTCAAACCGAAATGAAAAGAAAATTTTCATAACACGACATTGTTTGGCAACGTACTGAATTTTAAACATGCTTCCCTGTAAAAATGGAGAACGCTTTATAGATTTCTTCTCTTCTAGTCTTCATGTAATACGTAAATATATAATAGGATAAAATATACAAAATATAATAGCCTCTAAATTGTTTAGAACATAAAATAATTTTTTACCTAATTTCCACCTTTTCAATTATATTGATAAAAGTATGAATTTGCATAGATATCCAGAACTTAATTATATTTATTGAATAATGTAAAGATAGACTTATTTAAGTCAAAAGAATATTTGTCAAACAAATTGAGCGATATATTTTGCAATTGGCTACATTCTGTTGCGAACAATTTTTAAACGATCTACACTTGACAACACACTATTTGATTTGTTGTTGGTGGCGTAGTACATAAATACAGGGTGTCAAAAAATTATATGTCATGGCTTTAGGAAGTGATTCTACACCTGTAGTTCGGTGAAAATTTGCTTAGAAAGTGGACCGCAAAATTGACCTTGAGCATGATTTCGAGATCGATTTTTTTCTGTTAATATCGTACAGTACTCATCATTGGAGCAAAAGTCTCAAAAAACCATTGGTTGCAAATGATCCGTTCTCTCGGGAAAAAATGTTTATAGTTCCCTTAATCCTTAAACTATTTTATTCATATTTTTGCATCAGATATGGCATAAAATAATGTCGATGCTAATACTTACTTACTTGTATAATATCCATCACTTTTGTTTTCAAATTATCCTTATTTACCTGCTTTATATCTCATTATTTACCTTTTGTTTGCGTTTCTATCTACGACAAGTTTGATTATTTTGGGCAAAGTCCAATTTTGAATTTTAAGATGTTGAAACTTGGTAGTTAAATCAAACAAACATATTTATTTTATTATTTACTCTACATGATCTATTGTAGGAACCAAACTTGTACGAATTATTTTTCTTTATTTCCGTCCTATTCCTTCCTCAATATTCAGTACTTTAAAATGTCATTTCATTAGATTATTCGTACCAAAGCAATGTACGATAACGAACCTCTGCTTTGATAATGAAATATTTAAAACACTTTAATTTAAGTGATTTGACGATAATTATTATAATGTTCTGAATTATAGTATGATATAAAAATATGTTATCTTTGTCATTGCATTTTTAACTGTAGACTGCCTTTCTACTTTAAGAAGACCGGTTTACTTTTTGAAACTTTAAGAAATCTAGAAAATTACAAATATTAATGCAATATTAATTTTTAAGCGTACTTTTCAAACATAAAATCTAAGAAATTGTTCGTGAAATGAAACGTGTAAAATTTAGACTAATATGTCTATAAAAATTATAGAGTTATCAGGAATGAATAGAAGATGATGAATGTTATTTAGATAAGATTTCGTTTTGTAGATAAGTCGATTTTGATGCGTAAACGTTGCTTTCCAATTCAGTTACTAACACACACATTGATAGATTACTTTTGCTGTCCTTATGTTGTCCTTAAAATAAAAAGAAATGTATTTTTCTTAATATGATTAATTCCGATTTAGAACTAAGTATTCCATGAATGGTTAATTTCAATGCAGATTACTTTATCATGGACCAATAATATTCTACAATAATAAAATAAAAAACTTATAAAATAAAATGACGGTTAAGCATATTAAATATTCTTTATAGTTTTCATTCATAAAGTAATTAACGAAAAGTAACAAGAAACAAAGCGATTTTACGAGATCAGTGATTGAGACCTAAGTGTATGTATATGTCGGGTGCACATTATGATTAAGGTTAGGGGCGTGAAGCGAATATTCATTTGGATTAGACACTCTTGTCATACAATAGAGAAGATATTTACTAGCGCAAATATGATTATTGCAGAATTTGACAAGTAACCATGATAATTAGATACTCGAGATGCTAATGACAATGATCTTAGGTTCAATAACGAATCCGCGGTCAATGGGATAACCAAATGCGCTTTCTTTCAAAGTCTAAGTTGTACTCCACTTAATTGTCTACGGTACAAGTATTACTGAACACTTTGTAAAAACATAGAATATCCACCGAGCGTAAAGACGCTATGTATCTCGCTAACAAGACCTCACGAGAGAAAAACTTTCCGTTACGATCATGCTGCAGAGGAGAACTATGATGGGATGCTTCTAAGGACACGACATTGTCGGATTGGTGGAGAGATGCCTTCGTTTGGAAAGTGAGGGAAATTGGCTTTGCTGTTAATTGGTTAATTTCTATGTTGGTGATTGAAAAAGAATGCTAAACGCCCTTGAGGGAAAGTTGCTAGCGGGAAGCGTCATTCGTGAGAAAAGCAGATTTCCTGTATCTTCCCGTAGTAGGTGGTAGATTTAGGGACTGTTAGGATAAAGATAGTTTGTCCGTTTGAAGGACTTTAGTTACCCAAATATTAAGAATTGTAACGGGTCCTCAGGCAAACTGAACATGTACTATGCAGATGCGTCGACATCTGGTAATCATCTTACCCGAAGAATAGGGCCCGCGTGAGGCGAGTCACGGGACAGAAACCGTTCGAATGTTTACTGTCGTGTGCCGCTACAACTATTTCTTTATAAGGAGACCTATACTATTGCCCCATACATTTGTTAGATAAAGCGTTCATCTCTTATCCGCAGCTACGTTCGGCGACTGGTTGTCGCCTCCAGCCTAAGCGGAACATCACAAATCTTGAACAAATACTATCTGCAGTTCTGCCTGAGCAGCCGAGCTAAACGGACATGAGAAACAATGTTTCAGTGAAAGTGCAGTAAGTGGGAAGAGAAAGTAGTAACGCAAACGCCCATCGCCAAATGGTGGAAAATGCAGATTCCACCAATAAAAATTATACGTAAAGGCGAAACATTCTACATAATTAGAGACACAAGCTCTACCAACCCAAGGCAATCAATAAACGAAGAACAAGGGTATGCAGTTATAAACAAAATAGACATGGAAACAACACAAAACAATGATGAGAACAACGATCTAACCCACTATGAGGAAAGCTGGAAGGTGGTAACTTCCAGCAAGAAACGAAAAGTAACACCGTGCATAAGCGATAGGAAAGCAATAGTAGCAGATAAGCAACAATAGCTACAAGAAATCACTCTCCGAAACTCATTTAGCGCGCTGCCAGAAGAGAGAGTAACAGATTCAGTTGAAAAACCAATAACCGGCATCGCTAAACCACCACCAATCTACATAGATGCTCAAACAATAGACACCCCCATTGAACTACTAAACAACACGGCAGGGAAAGTAAACAACACTATAAAACAGTTAAAAGTCAAAGTTCAAATCAAAACCCCAGAAACATTAAGAAAAGTGATAAAAGCACTAAAAGAGAAAAACGCAGGGTATCACATCTAACAGCTCAAAGACGACTAAAGTTACAATGCAGTAATCACGGGATTACACCCAAAAACAAATAGAAATAACATATGCGAGGAACTAGCAAAAATCGGGCACCAGGTAAGAGCAATAAACAACATAACCAGATATGATACTAAACAGCCATTACCGCTATTTCTAAGTGAGCTTGAACCTAAAAGCAACAGCAAAGAAATATTTGAAATTAAGAAAGTTCTAAACACAATAGTAACAGTGGAGTCACCAAACCATAAAAGTGACGTACCGCAATGCATACGGTGTTGGCAATATGTATACGCAAAAAAATACCGCAACAGAAAACCGGCGTGTGTCAAATGCGCAGAAAAGCACCTAACAACAAACTGTCCACACGTAGGAAAAATAAGTGAAGTAAAATGCTTCAACTGCAATGGAAACCACCCAACTAGCTACAAAGGTTGTGTAGTGAGAAATCAACTGCAACGCAAACTGTTTCTGCCGCTACGAAACAGGACATACAATAACTTACAAGCGCAACACTACAGCACAGAAACTGAGACAACATCAAATTTACAGCATGCAATGAACATAAACCACAGTAACACTAATACCTTTGGTATCCGAAGCTACGCGCAAGTAATCAGCCAATCGCCACCCCTAGCCAACCAAAATCAGAACAATAACAGCAACGACATTACAGAAATCAAGGAACTGCTCAAACAATTCATCAAAAACACCGGAAAACGCAGTTCTCAGACAGCAAACAGAACCAATTACAGTCATGCTAAAACTACTTACAAACATGCTAAACAAAAAATAAAAATGGACACGCTGAAAATAGCAGCCTGGAACTCGAGCGGCCTGTAACAACGGGCTGCAGAAACTAGAACATCCCTGTATAACAACAATATCGACATATTACTTGTTTCAGAAACACGCTTCACTCCAAAAAGCTAAACGAAAATACCATACTACACCATATATGATACCGCACACCCCTGAAGAAAAGCGCACGGAGGGATCGCAGTGATAATAAGAAACGATAATGCACAGCCCTCTTTATGGACATAAAGAAAGCATTTGACAAAATAAACCAGGAAAGCGTACTACAAGCAATCAGGAAACAATCGCAGGAACAAATACACCAATTAATAAAATCTTGCTTAAACAGCAGAACCTTCGTAATAAAAATCAAGGACACACATTCTCAAGTTAAAGACATCAAGGCCGGGGTACCACAAGGAAGCGTCCTAGGCCCAATACTATACACATTATACACGGCGAACATACCAACAACTACCAACAGCAAAATACTGACATTCGCGGACGACACAGCTGTACTAGTCGGGTACACTAACCCAGAATCAGCAGTCAATTTGCTGCAAGAACATATCACAAAAATAGGAAAGTGGCTGCAAGATAAACAATTAAAAGCAAAGCCCAATAAATGCAACCATATTACATTCACGCTACGAAAAAAGATACCACCAAACATCCTACTGAACGGCACGCATATAACACAAACAAAGCATGTCAAATACCTAGGACTCCACTTAGATACGCAACTCACATGGAAACTACATATCAAATCAATAGTAGAAAAAATACAGAAAACAAGGAGGCAAATGCATTGGCTAACAAGTCGAAAGTCCAAATTAAGCATAGAAAGTAAATTAAAAATATATAAAACCATCATAAAACCAATCTGGACGTACGGAATACCACTATGGGGGACATCAGCAACGATCCATATAAACAAAATAGAGATAATACAAGCTAAAATCCTTAGAACAGTAGTAAAGGCACCATGGTACGTCAGAAATGATGACATACGGAAGGACCTGGGAATCCCAACAGTCAAGGAAGAAATTAGCAAATACTCAGAAAAATACAAATGAAGAATAGTAACACACCCAAATCGGCTAGCTGTGGAAACGTACAAAACCATAAACATGGACAGAAGGCTAAAAAGAAAGCACCCAGCAGACCTCATAAAGGATACAACCTAGCAAACGCGAGGATGGTACCCCGCTGGGGGTAGCCACCAACATGTTAATATAACTGTTAAAAAATTCTACCAAATGTCCAAATTGGACAAATTGTGAATTTCAATAAATAAATAAATAGAAAAAAAAATCGAATGACAACAATTTCTTAATACGGCTACAGTGGAATCTGAATTACGGTACTAAGGGGGTCTTCCCAAAGTTCCAATGTGAAGGTTCCGCTGTTCTTTCATCTCTGACACGGCCATTCTGACTATCACACGTCCTCGGGTGGATCTAAAATATTGGGTTCTTCCAACATTAGACTTGATATGACTAGTATTTTACTCGTTCATAGTTTAGCTAAATTATATTACATTAGTTTATTTATGGTTTAATTAACTGTCCAAATAGGTCAAGGGCCCAGGTTATCAACAAAAATTTCGATCGGATACTCAATGGCAAAATAAGGAAGAAAAAAAACACAAAAGTCAGTAGCATTATGATTGGTATTCAAAGTGCTAGTTGCATTTTGTGAGTTACCCGTCAGACCGTAATGACATGACAGATCATTTTCGATTTCGTACACGGATGAATCTCAGTTTGTTGGATCATATGACCACACTGGGCGTGTGTGGAGACACTGAATGCGAGTGCATTGACGTAATAGGCGTGTATGGAAACACTGAATGCGAGTGCATTGACGTAATAGGCTTATATGGAGATACTGAATGCGAGTGCATTGACGTAATAGGCGTGTATGGAGACACTGAATACGAGTGCATTGACGTAATAGTCGTGTATGGAGACAGTGAATGCGAGTGCATGGTCACAATAGGCTTGTGTGGAAATATCGAATGCTAGTGTATTGTCGCACTAGGCTTGTGTGCTAGTGTATGGTCGCACTAGGCTTGTGTGCTAGTGTATGGTCGCACTAGGCTTGTGTTCTAATGTATGGTCACACTAGTCTTGAGTGTGGAAACACTATGTCAAATGTCATGGTTATGGTGCTAATGATCCTCTGAGATCGGTGTAGTCATATCGTCATAGTCACTGCCATTGTCATCACTACAGACGTCCAACTCAGCAGGAACGCAACTATCTGGCATTTTTCTTAATCTGTCATGACTGTATTTATACGATCGGCTGCCGTCTAATGTTTTAAAGTACATCTATCTCCTTCCAAAATCTCTGCTATTACGAATGGGCCCATAAATTTTGGATCTAACATGGTTTGGTTTCTTTCCTCATTTTTGCTCAATACAAAATTACCGATATTAAACCTAACCACTTTAGCTTTGCTTTTATCGAATCTTTCTTTGTCGTATTTGGAGCTACTTGCTATATTTTTCTTATCGCCTGTTGTCTTACATCGAAGAAGACTATTTCTCTTTCTCCAACGTTATCAGGTAGCAACAAGTCGTACGATCTTGTTGTACTACCGATTAGTAGTTCTAATGGGTTCGAGTTTGTCACGCGGTTGGTGGTGCAATTCAAAGCCAACTGTATTTCCCAGTCAGTTTGCTGGTGAGTGCCAAAGCGTGCAGACGTGTGTCCAGTGCCCTGTGAAGTTCTCAAAACAACACGTGACGCCCATCTGTCGAAAGCGAATCCAACAAACCTAGCCAAGTGTTCACTCAGCCTCTCGACTAGTTATTTCATATTGAATTAACTAGATCGACGATGGCCCAATCATCCCAAACGGGATCTACGGAGCTTAGTTATAACAACACCGCTCTTCCTCCCACCGTGGCAAAGGGGCAATGCACCCCATTTTGCAAACGACCCTCTTACGAAAAAACGCAAACTCGAAGCTAGCAGGACCAATGTGAGCAAAAGGCAAACCAACCCGCCAGCCAGCCAAGTGACCACCCACAACAGGTTCGCGATACGGGAGACTGGAGTCGCTATGGATACAACCACAGAGGTAAATACACAACCTACACAAAAAAACCCCCCTCCGCCGCCAATCTTCATCGATGATGTCATTGACATCCAATCAATGACAAAGACAATCCAAAAAGAAATCGGCAAGGATGAATATAAATTGAGAATTAGCAACAACAGCCTAAAAGTCCTGCCGGCCAACCCTGACGCATATAGGAAATTAACGAAGTTGTTAAAAAAAGTTCGAACCACTTCTTGTAAAGAAAGAAATAGTACAATGCAAAAGGTGCCAAAGGTACGGCCACACGCAGAAATACTGCAATCATAACTTCCGGTGCGTAAAATGTGCAGGTAGTCACCCCACTGACCAATGCACTAAATCCCTAGAAACCACGCCAAGTGCATCCACTGTCAAGGAGAGCATCCTGCGAACTACAAAGGATGCTCAGCCTATAAAACGCTACATAATATTAAGTATCCAAAACTGAGAACCAAGGAGATTACCATACAAGAACCAAGACCCCTAAAACTCACCACACCACCAATATCCTAAGCTCAGGCAACACAAGGAAACATAAACAACTCGAAAACCCACAGTGAACACACAGAAAATAGTGTTCCCACCCCACCAAACACAGACAACTTCACCAGACTCGAAAAACTTATCGAGAAGCAAACTGAGCAAATTAACAACTTGCTGTCACTACTCACCCTCCTCATGGACAAATTCATACGCATAGAAGCAAAATCAAACCAATGCGAATAGCTCAGTGGAACACCAACGGTCTAGCTCAGCATAAATTTGAACTAGAACTATTCTTAAAACAACAGCAAATCGACGTAATGCTCATATCCGACATCCACTTCACCGACAAAAACTAACTCAAAATACACGGCTAGAACTTCTACCACACCCAACACCCTAGTGGAAAGGCACACGGCGGCACCGGAATCATCATCAAATCCAGCATTAAGCACTACGAGCTTCCATCATTCCAGAAAGAATACCTTCAAGCCACAAGCGTAGCAATAGAAGACCGCCATGGTACAATCACCACCTCAGCAGTATACTGCCCTCCCAGACACTCCATTGCTAAAGAGAACTTCGACAGCCTATTTAACGCCGTAGGCAATAGATTCATAACTGGATGAGACTATAACACCAAACATACCCATTGGGGCAGCTGACTTGTCACAGCAAGAGGTAAAAATCTCCTGAAAAGCATAACCACCAACAATCTCAACTATCTCACCACATATGAACCCACATACTGGCCCACTGACATTAACAAAATCTCCGACTTACTCGACTTCTTCATAACCAAAAATATCTCGCCCAGATATGTCCAAATCAACTCCTCGACGGAACTCTCTTCCGACCACTCCCCCCTAATAGCAACAGTCGGTTCAGCAATAATCGAGAACCCACCTAATGGCCTTATTCACAACCAACTCACCAACTGGCAGCTCTTTAGAGAAATCTTTAACCGTTCAACCTCTGCCTCAATCTCACTAAAAACAAAGGCAGATATCGAAACTGCCACAGAATACTTAAACATGAGCATAATAAACGCCATCCGCTCCTCAACACCTACCAAGGCCTCTATCAGTAAACACGAATACCCCCATTACATATTAAACAAAATTACAGAAAAACGAAGACTAAGAAGAGTATGGCAAAGCCATAGAACACCGGACGACAAACGCAAGCTAAACAACGCAACCAGGAAGTTAACCAAAACCATTAAAAAATACAAAAATGACTGTTTCCAAAAGTACCTCGTCAATTTGTCCCCCTCTGCCGACTCCAACTACTCACTATGAAAGGCTTCCAGGAAGCTCACGCGTCCCCCCACAAATAATCCCACCAATTCGCTGTCCGTAAGGTGGATGGGCACGAAACCCTATAGGACAAGCCAACCTCTTCGCCAACTACCTATCCAACGTTTTCAAACCTCATTCTCCCAATACCGCTCCTGATATAGCAGACTACTGCATTCTCCCTTCCAAATGTCTCTCCCCATTAAACCTTTCACTTCTCGAGAGGTCACTGAATTAATCCACCGTCTGAACCCCAGGAAAGCACCGGAACATGATCAAATAAGTAACAAAGCAATTAAGGAACTACCTGTAAAAGGGATTGCACACATTTCTTCAATCTTCAACGCAATTCTTCGCCTTGAATACTATTCCAAAACCTGGAAAACGTCATAAATTACGCTCATCCCTAAACCCGGAAAACCAATACACGAAACTAGCTCCTATCGCCCAATTAGTCTTCTACCCACTTTGTCAAAACTATACGAAAAGTTGCTAACGAATCGACTCCTTCCACTCCTAGAGGATCTGAAAACCCTGCCAGATCATCAATTCGGCTTTCGGAAGCAGCATTCCACAATGGAGCAAATCCACCGAATAACACACAATATCGGCTAAACCCTCGAAAAGAAAAAATACTGCTCAGCGGTATTCCTTGATATTCAACAGGCATTCGACAAAGTATGGCACGAAGGGCTTCTTTACAAACTTAAAAAAGTCCTACCACACACTTACTACTTCATCCCAAAGTCCTACCTAATCAATAGGCAATTCATGGTTAAACACGCAGACGCCATTACCACAACTTTCCTAATAGAAGCGGGCATACCCCAAGGCAGTGTCCTCGGACCCCTTCTATTCTCCATCTACACTGCCTATTTACCAATATCAACAGAAATAACCATAGCGACATTTGCCGACGACACTGCGCTATTAGCGTCCCACGCCAAACCGACAATAGCCTCATCCACTCTCCAGCGAGGTCTCGACTCAATGGAAAAGTGGTTCCATAAATGGGGCTTCAAAATTAATGAAAAAAAATCCACACATGTAACCTTCACGCTGCGAAAACAAACCTGCCCACAGGTTTCCATTAACAATATAACAGTTCCCAACAAGGACACAGTCAGATACCTGGGCATGACTCTGGACAGGAGATTAACCTGGAAACAACATATCCTAGACAAATCGAAATTTGTCAGGGACAAATTCAAAAAATGTTATTGGCTCATTGGCCGTCGTTCCAACCTAAGCACGCAGAACAAAATTACGCTCTATAAGACCGTAATAAAACCCGTCTGGACCTACGGAATCCAACTATGGGGAACAGCAAGTAATTCCAACATTGAAATACTCCAACGCTTCCAATCGAAAACGCTAAGATTTCTATTAAATGCACCCTGGTATGTTACCAACGAAACAATCCACCGTGACCTCAAGATACCTACAGTCAGAGATGAAATACACAAGTCCAGAAGCAGATATAACACAAGAGTCGACAACCACCACAACCCATTAGTCGCCCAACTGCTGGAAACGACGGACCAGATCCGCAGACTAAAAAAAATCTAGGTTAAATCCTTAGATTCTACTAGAACCAACAATATAAAAACTATTATAAGCCATGTCATTGTATCACGCCAAATGAAGTTACTGAAAATTCTCAACGAGAATTGATTGTAAATATTCTAATAATTAAAAAAAAGAAACTTTGAGAGCCGAAGGCACTCTCGGACCTGTAGGTATTGTGAGAAGTATGGGGACTCTGAAGGTCGGTCTGCTGTGATTACGGAGGGAAGCTTGGTATGGATGTGCCATTTGAACCAAGAAGGCGGATTCGTTGCTCATATTTTTAGTTAGGAAAGTGAGGGCAATGGTCCGCGATGCCGATTGGTTATGGCTACAGTTGGGAATGAGGATGGGAGGAAAAAGCCTCCTACCAACGTGGTTCATTGGCGACATTATTTATGGGAAAAACCAGTGTGGCGGTACAGGAGCACAGAACTTTCCAACGGCTCCGTGACACAAAGCGCTATATCTTCAAAGCGTAAGGCCGACGCGCCTAATGTGCCATCGATATTCCTATGGTTCTTCCGCCGAATGTTTGGAAGAATGCACGCGCGGCAACCGCCGCGGTACATCTAATAAACGCGTGTGTAGTAGGGATATCGAAGGGCAACTGAGAAAATATACCGTTTGGTTTCGAACAAAGAGTCATTCTGCCTCAAGCCGTGAAGTGCGAAAGGTTCAGTATCATAGCGAAGCAAACACAAGCCGAGATACGCGATTACAAACTCTCGATGGTTAATCATAAGTGTGAATCGTATGAATTGTTGACTCGTTGATTGTTAAAAGTAATAAACTTTTTGTTGAACATCGGAGTATTCCTTCTGCACCTATCACGACATACCACCTCACCAGCTTTTCCGTTAGGCAACTATTTGGTTTTTCCCATTAGGTAACTACTTCCTTTCTCCGTAATTTGGAAGAATGTACAATAGACCTAAGTACTTTTTAGATACCAGTAATAAACCGAAAATACTTGTAGAATTAAAGCTTCCTGCCAACTAATAAGACTCGGTTTATGGTGGGGCCTTAGGTTGAGGGTTTCTCTAACGGTGCTTGGGCCTTGACGGTCAGACAACGAAGGACGTCGCGCAAATCTTTTCACGCGCAATTTGAGTATTGACTGCTTTTGTCTCCAACAAAATCGTTCTTGAGACACAATAAATGTTTGCATTTCGTAATTTCACATGACAGTCACCAAAGGATATCCTGGTTGATTTGTCCAGGATTCTGTCACGTAAAATAAAAAGCAGGAGGCTCGAACGAAAAGAAAAAATTAAGATAACAAAAAAAACAAGAGAATTTATTTCTGAATTTACACTGACTGCGATTTTGTTCTGAGCTCCAGCCGTGACTTTCCAAGACTGAAGCTCTTACAATTTGACTTTCGGTAACATCTGTTTCTTCTTTGTTTGTCATCCCTCAATATCCCCACTACCCTGTAGGCGTACGTGACCGTTGTCACACTTCTAGGACATTCGGTGGAAGGACCGTTAGGATACAGATGACTCATTAGGCACTTCGGCGATATACATTGTCGCCAAGGCCGCCACATCTCTATCTCCATCATCGGTCCATCGGATTTGAAGTATGCCGGTCGTGACAATTCCATGATATCACTACCCCACACATTGATCTGTTGTTTACCTCATTTATCAGTAGAATTCTGCAAATGTTTGTACAGGTCATAGGTACAGGTATGTATAGATATGCACAGGAATGTACAGATGTACAGATTGGAGTAGCTGCTGCGTACGACCTAGTTTTGTGAAAAAATAATTCCTTTTTGTAGCACAGCGGAATCATAGTTTTGTAATAATAGTTATTATTGTCGTTACGAGACTACGGATTTTTATGCAAATTTATATTTTTATGAGCATAATTAAACAAGTGGAATCTGAGATTTGTTTTACCCACTAAGCATTATAAAGAGTACTATCCTGTACATTTTTGAACATTACAATTTCGCAGAAATATGTAAGAGTCCGCAATCTAATCATTATAATACACAAAAAATGTATCAAATTTTGTCATTAAATACTACCCTTTTTCTACGAGAAAAGGTATTATACAGAATGCTTTTAGTAAGTGGACTGAACTATAGCTTTAGAATAATAAAAGATAGATACAAACATTGGACACAATGAAGAAGTTTCACGAAGTGACATGTGAACATTACATGATGCATATGCCTCATTCGAAAGTGAAGACGTTTCATAGATACCAACGTCTTCTGTGTTTTGTAAATTTAAACTGTATAGTCCTGCATATATTAATTAATAGATGCTGCTTCCAATAATTCTATAGTATGAAAAAACGTCTTCTATGCGAAGTTTGAAATAATTATTCTACGTTGCCGTTATGTCATAAAATTATATTTCGTAACTATTTAAATTTTATTTGTACATATTAGGTCGTCCCATAAGTTCGTGTCGTTTTTCGAGCGGTTATATGTGCTAAGATTGTTTACATACCTTTCAGTTTCATGAAAAAATGTAATCCCCTTCTCGTTGTACAACTTCTTCCCATTTTTCAAGTGCATTGATCCCTTATCGCCGTATGGTTATAAATCGACACATGAAATCTATACACAAAAGTCGGCACGAACTTATGGGATGACCTAATAATTTCACGGTTAGGGAACAGCGTATGTACATAGTTTTTCAATAGTAATAAAATATTTGTTCCGAATGATTAATTTATAAAATGTTTTAACCCTGTAAGTCCTAGTAAGACCCTTGACTTCCATACAATTGAACGAATTTTTATTGACTACCTAAGTCCGGAGGTGTTTTAAACTCATCGTAGAATTCTTTGAGGGTTACAATAGGTTGTTTTATACTTTAGATTTGAAAAATCCTGGTTTGAAATGCATAAGAACGCAAAAATCGAACGCGACTTTTAATGTGGAATCTTCTCACTGAACTTAGACAGCTAATTTTAATTTTGTAAAATTTATCATGTAAAGAACAAGGAAAGAAGAAGGTAATAATTATACCATTATGTACTAAACATAAGTTCCAAATATTTAAAATGTCCATATCTGAAAAAGGCATAAACAAAATAAGATGCACGACGCAGAACCACTTAATTTTGTCTAATGAATGAATTTGTTTCATCCCCTATCTTATTATTTTATTATTTTAAAGCTGTAACTTGATTTAGTTGTAAGACACACCCTACATAAAAAGAGCTCGTTCATGCATCATTATAAGTTCCGCACCTGCACGCGTGCGCAACGCGTGCGAAAATCAATATGGTAATAATAAGAAATGTATGGATTTCAATCCAATGATTGAAATCTTGTATCAAACATTTTTTGTGTGAGATTCGTTCTTTCACTTCTGTGTGTGAAATGATCCTAGGAATCTATTAGAAATTTTTATCTCTTATTAAAAGTCGTTTAAATAGTTAGTTAAAAAATAAGTAAATAAAAGGTTGGAGAATATTATTAAAACAAAATAGAGATAATTTGACATTTTTAAAGATTCTTTTCCCACAAAATAGTTATTACTGACAGATTATAACTTCCTACAAATTTTGTAAACAAAATTTTTCCATGTCTAAGCTGAAATTATTTCAACACTTTGTATCATACGATATTGGAATAATTCAACAAAGATGTTTTCGTAATTGTATTAACGTTACTGTCGTAGCTTTTGTATTTTTATATTATGTTATAAAACCTGTATTATGAAATAGATAAAAACTTTATCTGAATAGGTTCTTAAATTGATAAGATAACTTTTTCTTGAGGCACAATTTTTAATATACAGTAACGGACAAAAGTTTAAGATGATGATTTGTAAACCGGATTACAAACATCTGATATGCATATTGTTCTTCTGTTCGGTTTGTCATGCAACCAATGCAACCAATGTTAATATTAGTAAATCGGCAGTGTAGATGGAGAATAGCAGGGGTTCGAGGACACTACCTTGGGATATGCCAGCTTCTATTGGAAATGTTGTGGTTGTGGCGTCTAAGTATTTAACCATGAATTGGTCCTATCTATTGGTTAGTTAGGACTTTAGGATGAAGTAGTAGGTGTGTGGTAGGATTTTCTTTAGTTTGAATAAAAGCCCTACATGCCATATTTTGTCGAATGCCTGTTGAATGTCTAGGAATGTCGCTGAGTAATATTTTTTCTTTTCTAAGTTTTGGTTGATATTATGTGTTATGCGATGGATTCGCTCTATTGTAGAATGTTGCTTCCGAAAAGCGAATTGATGTTCTGACAGTGTTTTCAAATCCTCTAAGAGTGGAAGGAGTCGATTCATTAGCATCTTCTCGAATAGTGTGGCAAAGTAGGTAGAAGACTAATTGGGCGAAGAAGGGAAGTCTTAAAAGAACCATTAAGCGAACCAAGTGAGTCATTCTCTTGGAAAATGATCAAAAGGTTCCACTAGCTCGCACATTGACATTATTTACATGTAATATATTTACATTTTATAATCAGATTATAACCAGATTATAATCAGTTTGCCTATTATTTAAATAATTCTGAATAAATATTTATCTAAAATAATTATTCTAATAACTTCCTTTTAGTCAAATATTTCATGCAGATAATAATTAATCATATTTCATTCACATATTTCAATCACCTGTTTGATTACAAGTGTAATATTCCTTCGATGTCTGTCGATGGTTACCACGTTCAAGTTTAAAGAATAAGAAAAACATATACAGGAATCATGCCTTCGCTCCTCAATCCGTTCTATTTTCATGTCTTTCTATAATTAGTACAGTTTTTTCAATCTTTCAGCTAATTGGAGTTTATGAATAAGCGGAAGAAAGATAGTAACGAAGAATTATTAGATAACTTGAGGAAGAAGAATAAAATAGTAGAAGGAACTATAAAAGGTTTATTGAGTTAGCATTCCAGGAGGTTCTGTCGAGTAGGATAGCAACGGCAAGGATCCACAAAGAATAGATAGCATCAGATTAAGCAGAAAAAATGAAAGCCCTCCAGAAGCAAAGGAGGAACGAAATAAATTGCTTTCTTTTAATTCTCAACTTTTTTAATTTCTTTCGATTAATATTAATTTCTTTTAATTTCCCAAATTTTCCGATTAATCAAACACGCATTATTATAAGTAACTCATTCTCATGATAGGGAAAAACCTTCCTCTATTCGCTTTACGGGAAATATTTAATCCTTCGTTTGCAACTTTATTTTTTTTACGCCATCTGCATACTAGTTCTTGTAAATCCACACAGCTCTTTTTTAAGTTTTTATAGTTTAAAAGGACCAAACAATTTTCTGGATACTCTATCAAGTAGTTAGAATATCATCCAGTAGTTTTTATTGCTATATTTGATCTTAATTTTTATAGTAAAGCAAAATTTGACCATGAATTACGGAAAAATGAAGAATTACTTAAAATTTTATAACTAATTTCCTAATAAAAATTTGAATGCAGCTTTGGATTTATACACCATTAGGTATGATCATCGAAGAAAAAATGACAAGGCAGTTTCAACTTAGGAAGGTATGATTATTTTAACAATCAAAAATTGTTAAATTTTTTTGCATTATCGGTGGCCTTGTCGTAAGCCGGAACCGCCCGGTCATGTAGAAGATACATGATTTGCACAAAAAATTGTGATTTTTTTGGCATTTAAAAAAATACCGATCTAATAATTGAGTAACTATTTTTAGGGTGTATAAATATTTAAAAACTAATCAAAAGTCGCGGAAAATCAAAACTTTTAAACGAGATCACTAATGCGATATACAACTTGACTCATTTATAAACTACATTCAAAAATATTACGTCGTTTGTAGGATACGAACTGACAGACTCTGGTATCACAAACATAATATGAAGTAAAATTTTTTTAGGAACAAAAATAAGGTCTCGATCCTTCGTGAACTTCAAGTAACTACAAAAACAGAAACAGTCAATTTCGAAAACGACTCAGTATATAAATGGAAGGTTAAAAGAATAAGAATATACATGTTCGCACGAAGTGTTCATACAAAAGAACAAGAAAAATTAAACAAGACTAAAATTAAATAAGAAGGCTTTCTGAAAATATGTACGCTCGCAGAACGAATTAAAAAACGCTAAATTTTTCCTATCTTGCTATAAATATACATGTGAACATATATTCGCAACACGTAGGTCCACCAGAAAACTAACTTATCATTTAAAGATAAACGCACGTTTGCGACGTTAAAACGATCATAAAACTTTTTATCCCCCCCCCCCCACATATTGTAAGTAATAAAAGAAATTTACTAAAATTAGCCAATGAGATTAAGCAAAACACTAATAACCAAGAGAAGTTACCAATGACTGTTGAGGGAATAAACATGGTACTTCCTCACGAAGAATTTGCGAAATTTTCGGTGATGATTTCTTAGAATCTAATTTTAGTTTTACAAATAAAGTTAGATTCGTGCATTCATAACAAATGGAAATTTTAGTTCGCAAACGGAATAAAAAAGCAAGAACAAGAAGACCTATTAGAAAAATATCAAGATCCTGTTAGACTAAGTTAAACTTGGAACTTCCCTTTAAAATCACTAAACATTGATAATCAAGAGGTAGCTACATGACCAAGAGATGACGATTAGCAAATGCAGTGTGAGCAGCTTTTGTTTCTGCTATGAGAAGATTGATCGAAGTACCAGCTCGATAAAATTCAATTAATGGGAAAATTACATGATACAGGTAAGCTTATCACACAAAGTGTGCATAGTCAGGACAAATCAAGAAAAGGTTTCGTTAAGGCAGGTGTAGCGAAAGAAACGAAAACCATGTTCGAGGACAAAAACAGAAGAGTTTCTATTTGGATAAAATCTATCAAACAAATCACAGAAGCTAAAGTAATGGATAAAGTAGTCAACTCCATTAAAAACCAATCCTTTTCTAAGTCTAAAGGATTAGAGGATGCGACATCCGGACAGCTTCTAAACTCGAACAGCATGCTGGAAAGAAAACCATTTCCAAACCTCAGTTTGCTGGTGAGTGCGGAAGCGTGCAGACGTGTGTCCAGTGCCCTGTGAAGTTCACAAAACTACACGTGGACGCCCACCTGTCGAAAGCGAATCCAACAAACCTAGCTAAGTGTTCATACAGCCTCTCGACTAGATTTTTCATATTGAATTAACTAGCTCGATGATGGCCCAAACATTCCAAACAGGCTCGCCGGAGCTAAGTTATAACACCGCCGTTCCTCCTCCCCCGTGGCAAAGGGGCAACACACTGCTCTTAGCAAACGACCAGCACACGAAAAAACGCAAGCTGGAAACAATCAAGACAAATGTGAACAAAAGTCCAACTAAACCACCAGCTAGCCAAGTGACCACCTACAACAGGTTCTCAATACTTGAGACTACAGAAGACTCCATGAACACGACCGAAACGGTAAATAATCACCATACCCAAAGAATTCCCCCTCCCCCGCCAATATTCATTGACAACGTTATCGACATCCAAACAATGATAAAGTCCATTGAAAAAGATATCAGCAAAGAGGACTACAAGTTAAAAATTAATAATAACCACGTGAAAATTGTGCCGACCAAACCAGACGCCTATAGAAAATTAACTAAGTTGCTAAAAACCTTGAATGCAAACTTCTACAAATACCAGCTCAAGCAAGAAAGACCTTTCCGTGTGGTGCTACGCAATATCCACCACTCAGTCGACCTTGACGAACTAAAGTTCGAACTTCAAACACTTGGCCACGAGGTAACCAACATCAGCAACATTAGACATAGAGTCACAAAAAATCCACTATCGCTATTTTTCGTAGATATAAAACAAAAAGAAAATAACAAAGAAATCTACAACGTCAATCGGCTGATGAACTCCATAGTTAAGTTCGAACCACTTCTTGTAAAGAAAGAAATAGTACAATGCAAAAGGTGCCAAAGGTACGGCCACACGCAGAAATACTGCAATCATAACTTCCGGTGCGTAAAATGTGCAGGTAGTCACCCCACTGACCAATGCACTAAATCCCTAGAAACCACGCCAAGTGCATCCACTGTCAAGGAGAGCATCCTGCGAACTACAAAGGATGCTCAGCCTATAAAACGCTACATAATATTAAGTATCCAAAACTGAGAACCAAGGAGATTACCATACAAGAACCAAGACCCCTAAAACTCACCACACCACCAATATCCTAAGCTCAGGCAACACAAGGAAACATAAACAACTCGAAAACCCACAGTGAACACACAGAAAATAGTGTTCCCACCCCACCAAACACAGACAACTTCACCAGACTCGAAAAACTTATCGAGAAGCAAACTGAGCAAATTAACAACTTGCTGTCACTACTCACCCTCCTCATGGACAAATTCATACGCATAGAAGCAAAATCAAACCAATGCGAATAGCTCAGTGGAACACCAACGGTCTAGCTCAGCATAAATTTGAATTAGAACTATTCTTAAAACAACAGCAAATCGACGTAATGCTCATATCCGACATCCACTTCACCGACAAAAACTAACTCAAAATACACGGCTAGAACTTCTACCACACCCAACACCCTAGTGGAAAGGCACACGGCGGCACCGGAATCATCATCAAATCCAGCATTAAGCACTACGAGCTTCCATCATTCCAGAAAGAATACCTTCAAGCCACAAGCGTAGCAATAGAAGACCGCCATGGTACAATCACCACCTCAGCAGTATACTGCCCTCCCAGACACTCCATTGCTAAAGAGAACTTCGACAGCCTATTTAACGCCGTAGGCAATAGATTCATAACTGGATGAGACTATAACGCCAAACATACCCATTGGGGCAGCTGACTTGTCACAGCAAGAGGTAAAAATCTCCTGAAAAGCATAACCACCAACAATCTCAACTATCTCACCACATATGAACCCACATACTGGCCCACTGACATTAATAAAATCTCCGACTTACTCGACTTCTTCATAACCAAAAATATCTCGCCCAGATATGTCCAAATCAACTCCTCGACGGAACTCTCTTCCGACCACTCCCCCCTAATAGCAACAGTCGGTTCAGCAATAATCGAGAACCCACCTAATGGCCTTATTCACAACCAACTCACCAACTGGCAGCTCTTTAGAGAAATCTTTAACCGTTCAACCTCTGCCTCAATCTCACTAAAAACAAAGGCAGATATCGAAACTGCCACAGAATACTTAAACATGAGCATAATAAACGCCATCCGCTCCTCAACACCTACCAAGGCCTCTATCAGTAAACACGAATACCCCCATTACATATTAAACAAAATTACAGAAAAACGAAGACTAAGAAGAGTATGGCAAAGCCATAGAACACCGGACGACAAACGCAAGCTAAACAACGCAACCAGGAAGTTAACCAAAACCATTAAAAAATACAAAAATGACTGTTTCCAAAAGTACCTCGTCAATTTGTCCCCCTCTGCCGACTCCAACTACTCACTATGAAAGGCTTCCAGGAAGCTCACGCGTCCCCCCACAAATAATCCCACCAATTCGCTGTCCGTAAGGTGGATGGGCACGAAACCCTATAGGACAAGCCAACCTCTTCGCCAATTACCTATCCAACATTTTCAAACCCCATTCCTCCCCCATTCGCTCCTGATATAGCAGAATACTGCATTCTCCCTTCCAAATGTCTCTCCCCATTAAACCTTTCACTTCTCGAGAGGTCACTGAATTAATCCACCGTCTGAACCCCAGGAAAGCACCGGAACATGATCAAATAAGTAACAAAGCAATTAAGGAACTACCTGTAAAAGGGATTGCACACATTTCTTCAATCTTCAACGCAATTCTTCGCCTTGAATACTATTCCAAAACCTGGAAAACGTCATAAATTACGCTCATCCCTAAACCCGGAAAACCAATACACGAAACTAGCTCCTATTGCCCAATTAGTCTTCTACCCACTTTGTCAAAACTATACGAAAAGTTGCTAACGAATCGACTCCTTCCACTCCTAGAGGATCTGAAAACCCTGCCAGATCATCAATTCGGCTTTCGGAAGCAGCATTCCACAATGGAGCAAATCCACCGAATAACACACAATATCGGCTAAACCCTCGAAAAGAAAAAATACTGCTCAGCGGTATTCCTTGATATTCAACAGGCATTCGACAAAGTATGGCACGAAGGGCTTCTTTACAAACTTAAAAAAGTCCTACCACACACTTACTACTTCATCCCAAAGTCCTACCTAATCAATAGGCAATTCATGGTTAAACACGCAGACGCCATTACCACAACTTTCCCAATAGAAGCGGGCATACCCCAAGGCAGTGTCCTCGGACCCCTTCTATTCTCCATCTACACTGCCTATTTACCAATATCAACAGAAATAACCATAGCGACATTTGCCGACGACACTGCGCTATTAGCGTCCCACGCCAAACCGACAATAGCCTCATCCACTCTCCAGCGAGGTCTCGACTCAATGGAAAAGTGGTTCCATAAATGGGGCTTCAAAATTAATGAAAAAAAATCCACACATGTAACCTTCACGCTGCGAAAACAAACCTGCCCACAGGTTTCCATTAACAATATAACAGTTCCCAACAAGGACACAGTCAGATACCTGGGCATGACTCTGGACAGGAGATTAACCTGGAAACAACATATCCTAGACAAATCGAAATTTGTCAGGGACAAATTCAAAAAATGTTATTGGCTCATTGGCCGTCGTTCCAACCTAAGCACGCAGAACAAAATTACGCTCTATAAGACCGTAATAAAACCCGTCTGGACCTACGGAATCCAACTATGGGGAACAGCAAGTAATTCCAACATTGAAATACTCCAACGCTTCCAATCGAAAACGCTAAGATTTCTATTAAATGCACCCTGGTATGTTACCAACGAAACAATCCACCGTGACCTCAAGATACCTACAGTCAGAGATGAAATACACAAGTCCAGAAGCAGATATAACACAAGAGTCGACAACCACCACAACCCATTAGTCGCCCAACTGCTGGAAACGACGGACCAGATCCGCAGACTAAAAAGAAAATACCCTCTAGATCAAATCCTTAGTTTCTACTAGAACCAACAATATAAAACTATTGTAATCCATGTCATTGTATTATGCCAAATTAAGTTACTGAAAATTCTCAACGAGAATTGATTGTAAATATTCTAATAAATAAAAAAAAAAAGAAATTCATTCGGTCAGTTCTGCCTGAGCAGCCTACATAAACGGACGTGCGAAACAGAGCTTCAGTGAACGTGCGGCAAGTGGATGAGAAAGTGGTAACGTAAACACCCATCGCCAAATGGTGGAAAATGCAGATTCCACCAATAAAAATTATAAGTAAAGGAGAAACATTCTACATAATTAGAGACACAAGCTCTACCAACCCAAGGCCAATAAACGAATAAACGAAGAACAAGGGTATGCAGTTATAAACGAAATAGACATGGAAACAACACAAAACAATGATGAGAACAACGAACTAACCCACTATGAGAAAAGCTGGAAGGTGGTAACTTCCAGCAAAAAACGAAAAGTAACACCGTGCATAAGCGATAGGAAAGCAATAGTAGCAGATAAGCAACAATAGCTACAAGAAATCACTCTCCGAAACTCATTTAGCGCGCTGCCAGAAGAGAGAGTAACAGATTCAGTTGAAAAACCAATAACCGGCATCGCTAAACCCCTACCAATCTACATAGATGCTGAAATAATAGACCCCCTCATTGTACTGCTAAACAACACGGCAGAGAAAGAAAACTACACTATAAAACAGTTAAAAGTAAACCAAGTCAAAGTTCAAACCAACACCCCAGAAACATTTAGAAAAGTGATAAAAGCACTAAAAAAGAAAAACGCAGGGTATCACGCCTACCATCTCAAAGACGACAAAAGTTACAATGCAGTAATCACGGGATTACATCCAAAAACAAATATAAATATGTCGGAGATGAAAGAACGCCGGAGCTCCTCCTTGGATTCGCGGGAACACCGCAACTCTGTAACTTAGATTAAACAAATGCCGCTCCGATTGTTCGAGATTTATGATCATGAGCTTGGGCTCGAGGCGACAATCAGTCGCCGAACGTAGCCGCGGTCAAAGGGATGAACGTTTTATCTGACAAAGGCACAGAGTAACTCTATTCCTCTCCTTAAAAGAAATAGTCGTAGCGACACGTGGCAGTAAATACTTCAATAGTTTCTATCCCGCGGCCCGCCACACGCAGATTTTGTCCTCCGAGTAAGATGATCGCCGGGTGTCGGCATGCCTTTGCGGCGTATGTTTAGCTAACGTGAGGACCCGCTATAGATCTTAAGATTCAGTCAAGCGAAGTCCGTCAAATAGACTTTGTTGCAACTACGGGAAGATAGGAGAAACCTATCCTCCACGAGCGTTGCCCCCCGTCAACAACCTCCCCTCAAGGGCGGCCAGCATCTCTTTCAAAATGCCGATATGGAGATCGACCAATTAGCAATAGCGCTAATTTCCCTCTCCTTTGGAACGAAAGCTTTCTTTGACGAATCCGAGGATCTTATATCCTTAGACCCACCCAATATAGTTTTCCTCGACGACATCGTCGAGACGGAGAGGCATTCTTTGGTACGACCTCATCGACGAATGACAGTGCCGCCTTACAACCAGTGATTACCACACATCTAGTTAACAGAGAGAGTTAGACTTGAACTGTGCGAGAACATACGTTTACCATCCCGTGACCGCGGATTCGTTTCGAACCTAAGGTCATTATCACTAGTGCTACGAGTGCTTAATCTTGTTAATAAGCCTGTGCTAATAAACTCTCCGATGTATCACAACAATGGCTAATTCTAATGAAAATCCATCAAACGCCCATCTCCTTAATCCTGACTCTAATCCGACATCAGAAGTGGGATACAAGGACCTGTTAGCAACGATGAAACAGCAAATGGATTTCATGCGTGACGTATTTCATACACTAACAAAGAAGGATGGGGTGGCACTTGAAAAATTTTCGCTACCACGTTTTAACCCCGGAAGCTTGGGCTCCGACCCAGCCGCATGGTGTGCGACTGTTGACGTGATCATGGAAGAAAAACCTTTGCAAGGCGGTGCGCTACTTTGTGCCTTGAGTGCCGCTCTGGAAAGTTCGGCAGCACAGTGGCTTACACAGATACCTGCTACTCAAATTTCCTCTTGGCCAAAGTTTAAAGACCGTTTCCTTACACGCTTCGGTGGGAAAGAAACAGCTGCCACGGCGCTATGGAAGATAAAAAATCAAACACGACTGGAGGGTGAAACCCTGGGAGATTACAGCAGCCGTTTACGTTCCTTCCTGATGGCGAGGTGGGAAAGGTGCACCAAGGACGAGATAGTCAACGCTGCCGTGCTCCTCCATATAGGCTCACAGGACCAGCGCGTCCTACGGATAGCACTCACAAACGATATCAAGACCGAGGACCAGCTCACAGGCGAAATGACAGCGCTCTCCGATTCTGTGAAGAGGCCGGCGTCTTCAGTAAGCAACTCCTCCGCGGGTCCCGAAGCTAAACGGCATAAGTCTTCTGACTCCCGATACAAGTGCTACCACTGCGGTAGACACGGACATAAAGCATCTGAGTGCCGCGAGAGGACAAGACTGGAGGCGGAGAAACGCAATCGAAAACCAGGGGAAAACCGGGCTGTCACGTCTTCGAAGGTGTCCTGCTACAGGTGTAACGAGGAGGGCCACATCGCGCCCAACTGCCCGACCTTACGTAGAGGAAACCCCGCTACGAGAGAGGAGCGCCAGGTTAACTTCTGCGTGGTGGAGGCCCCGACCGGTAAATTAAGTCACCAGGGTGAGTCGTTCCTGTTTTGCTTTGATTCCGGGGCTGAATGCTCATTAATTAAAGAATCGGTAGCCTCAAAATTCTCCGGCAAGAGAACGACCGAGATAGTTGTAATGCGAGGAATTGGGAACACTTGCGTTAAGAGTACGACCCAAATTCTGTCCGCCGTATGTATCAGCGGTCTTACACTGGAGGTAATTTTTCACGTCCTTGCCGACAATTACTTAAAACACGATATTATTATTGGGTGCGAAATTTTAAGCCAAGGCTTCGACGTACACATGACGCGCAATAGCCTCGATATTTGTAAGTCGAAAACGGTTAATGTCTGTAATAATATCGCCGAACCTGCGATCGATCTCAATGATGTAGACACCGAGGTACTCGGCGACGATAAAGACCGATTGATTTCCATTCTCGACAGATTCAGAAACTCGTTCATCACGGGTTTCCCACGTACCCGCGTAAATACGGGCCAATTAGAAATACGGTTGATCGACCCTAACATCACCGTCCAAAGAAGCCCCTATAGACTTAGCGAGGAAGAGCGGAGAATCGTACGAGCGCGAATCAGCGAACTACTCAGAGCTAACATTATAAGACCTAGCAATTCGCCGTTCGCGAGCCCCATGCTACTCGTGAAGAAAAAGGACGGTTCGGATAGATTGTGCGTAGATTTTCGAGCGTTAAATAAGAATACGGTCGCGGATCGGTACCCCCTACCTCTTATCGCGGACCAAATCGCGAGGTTACAAACGGCGAAATATTTCATTAGCCTGGACATGGCCAGCGGGTTCCACCAAATTCCTATACACCCCAATTCGGCGGAATACACGGCGTTCGTTACACCCGACGGGCAGTACGAGTACGTAACGATGCCGTTCGGATTGAAAAATGCACCGTCCGTTTTTCAGAGGGCCATTTTCAATGCCCTGGGCGACCTTGCGTATTCCTACGTCGTTGTCTATTTGGATGACGTCCTAATTATTGCCGACTCAATAAACCAAGCCTTAGAGAGGTTGGACATCGTGTTAAGTACCCTTGTAAACGCCGGGTTCTCGTTTAACTTTTCTAAGTGCTCTTTCCTGAAGACGTCGATACTCTATTTGGGATACGTAATCCAGAACGGAGAAGTCCGTCCCAACCCGGGTAAAGTATATGCCTTAAGCTCCCTACCCGCGCCGACGACCGTCACACAGCTCAGGCAGTTCATAGGGCTAGCCTCGTACTTTCGGAAGTTCATCCCTAAATTTTCACAATTGTTAAAACCCTTATACGCGCTTACGTCCGGCAGTAAAAATATAACATGGGCAGACAGGCACGAAAAAATAAGACAAGAGGTAATCTCCGTTCTGACCGACGCACCGGTGTTAATGCTATTTGACCCCAATTATCCAATAGAATTACATACCGATGCTAGCTCCGAAGGATTTGGGGCTATTTTGATGCACAAGGTGGAAGGTAAAAATCGAGTAGTGGAATACTATAGTAAAAGAACCAGCCTCACGGAATCCAGATATCACTCTTATGAACTCGAAACATTAGCTGTTGTAAACGCCATAAAACATTTCCGCCACTACCTGCACGGACGGGAATTTCTTGTCGTCACGGACTGCAATTCATTAAAGGCGTCTAAGAGCAAAGTACATTTGAATGAAAGGGTACACAGGTGGTGGGCTTACTTGCAAACGTTTACCTTCGACATTGTGTATCGGGAGGGCAAGCGAATGGCCCACGTAGATTTCTTTTCGCGAAATCCCACAGGCGCTGACCCTATTAGATTCGACAAAATCAAAGAGAAAATGGTTAATCTGGCCGAAATTTCGGAAGACTGGCTACTAGCCGAACAACGTCGTGACCCCCAAATTTCGGGAATTGTCGAAAAGTTGCAAAATGATGAGCTCGCGGAAGACATCGCGAATACTTACGAATTACGGTCCGGTACTCTCTACCGGAAAATTCAAAGAAGAGGCAGGACTCTCAGTTTACCTATTGTTCCAAGAGGGTTTAGGTGGTCCGTTATTAACCATGTGCATCAGTCAATTATGCACTTGGGTTGGGATAAGACGCTCGAGAAACTGTACGAGTATTACTGGTTCGAAGGAATGGCGAAGTACGTTCGCAAGTTCGTAGAGAACTGCCATGCTTGTAGAGTTTCGAAGGCTAGTTCAGGTAAGATACAAGCCGAACTACATCCCATACCCAAGGCCAGCATACCTTGGCACACGGTCCACATGGATATAACGGGCAAGCTGAGTGGTAAAAGCGATTCGAAGGAGTACGTCATTGTGTTGATCGACGCCTTCACTAAATTCGTATACCTGCATCATACCCGCAGGATAGATTCTCTTAACACCATTAAAGCGCTTAAATCCGCTATATTTTTATTCGGGAGTCCCTGTCGGATAATAGCGGACCAGGGAAGGTGTTTTACGGGTAAAGAATTTCGCGAGTTCTGCGAAAGCAAACGAATTAAAGTTCACTTGATAGCGACCGGTGCCAGTAGGGCTAACGGACAAGTAGAACGTGTTATGGGCACGTTGAAAAACATGTTCACGACAGTAGAGACGACCGGGCGGCCGTGGCAAGACGCGATTGGGGAAATGCAGCTAGCGTTGAACTGCACCGTCAACCGCGTGACCAATTCGAGTCCTTTACAACTACTAATCGGCAGATCGGCGAGACCGTATGACCTATTGCTACCCGACAATATCGAAGAAAAAGAAGTCGATATCTCCGATGTAAGGCAGCAGGCCGTACAGAACATAGAAAGTAACGCCCAATACGACAAAGAAAGATTTGATAGGAAGAAAGCTAAAGTGGTTAGGTTTAACCTCGGCGACTTCGTACTACGCAAGAACGAGGAAAGAAACCAAACCAAGCTAGAGCCGAAATTCAAGGGTCCATTTGTAATAACCGAGATTTTGGAAGGAGATAGATATATTCTAAAAACGCTAGACGGCAAACGATCGTATAAAGACAGTCACGACAGATTAAGAAAAACGCCGGACAGTCGCGTTCCCGCTGAGTTGGACGTCGGTAGTGACGGCAATAACAGTGACCACGACGACATGAGTACCTCGATCTCGGAAGATCCTTAGCACAAAGACCGTAGCACCTTACGGAGTACGTTATGAAGCTCGGTAAAGGGGCAAGTGATGTGTTCACGCGCACCATGAGCTATAGAGTTGTGAAGCTCGGTAAAGGGGCAAGTGATGTGTTCACGCGCACCATGAGCTATAGTGTTATGAAGCTCGACTAAGGGGCAAGTGATGTGTTCACGCGCACCATGAGCTACAGTGTTACGAAGTTTGGTGCGGTCGTGCGATCTAGAAAAACGAGATCCATTGGGGTACGAAATCGAGACTGGTCCATTTTGCCGTTATGACCCGACTGATAACCCACAGGATGCAACTAGCACTTCCGATACTAATTACAACGTTACTAATTCATGTTCTCTTCTATTCCTTTTGTTGTCAAACCCCCGAACAAAATTTTGTTGTTACACTGGACCCTCAGCTTATTTAGACATTAAGTTAAATTTTAAACAATGTTAATTGTACTGAGACTAACGTTAAGAAAACTCAATATTGTAGCTACACCCGCAGACGTGTGATAGTCAGAATGGCCGTGTCGGAGATGAAAGAACGCCGGAGCTCCTCCTTGGATTCGCGGGAACACCGCAACTCTGTAACTTAGATTAAACAAATGCCGCTCCGATTGTTCGAGATTTATGATCATGAGCTTGGGCTCGAGGCGACAATCAGTCGCCGAACGTAGCCGCGGTCAAAGGGATGAACGTTTTATCTGACAAAGGCACAGAGTAACTCTATTCCTCTCCTTAAAAGAAATAGTCGTAGCGACACGTGGCAGTAAATACTTCAATAGTTTCTATCCCGCGGCCCGCCACACGCAGATTTTGTCCTCCGAGTAAGATGATCGCCGGGTGTCGGCATGCCTTTGCGGCGTATGTTTAGCTAACGTGAGGACCCGCTATAGATCTTAAGATTCAGTCAAGCGAAGTCCGTCAAATAGACTTTGTTGCAACTACGGGAAGATAGGAGAAACCTATCCTCCACGAGCGTTGCCCCCCGTCAACAACCTCCCCTCAAGGGCGGCCAGCATCTCTTTCAAAATGCCGATATGGAGATCGACCAATTAGCAATAGCGCTAATTTCCCTCTCCTTTGGAACGAAAGCTTTCTTTGACGAATCCGAGGATCTCATATCCTTAGACCCACCCAATATAGTTTTCCTCGACGACATCGTCGAGACGGAGAGGCATTCTTTGGTACGACCTCATCGACGAATGACAGTGCCGCCTTACAACCAGTGATTACCACACATCTAGTTAACAGAGAGAGTTAGACTTGAACTGTGCGAGAACATACGTTTACCATCCCGTGACCGCGGATTCGTTTCGAACCTAAGGTCATTATCACTAGTGCTACGAGTGCTTAATCTTGTTAATAAGCCTGTGCTAATAAACTCTCCGATGTATCACAACAATGGCTAATTCTAATGAAAATCCATCAAACGCCCATCTCCTTAATCCTGACTCTAATCCGACAAATAATATATGCGAGGAACTAGCAAAAGCGGGTACCAGGTAAGAGTAATAAACAACATAACCAGATATGATACTAAACAGCCATTACCGCTATTTCTAAAAGAGCTTGAACCTAAAAACAACAACAAAGAAATGTTTGAAATTAAAAAAGTTCGAAACACGATAGTAACAGTGGAGCCACCAAACCATAAAAGTGACGTACCGCAATGCATACGGTGTTGGCAGTATGTACACGCAAAAAAATACTGCAACAGAAAACCGGCGTGTGTCAAATGCGCAGAGAAGCACCTAATAACAAACTGTCCATAGGTAGGAAAAATAAATGAAGTAAAATGCTTCAACTGCAATGGAAACCACCCAACTAGCTGCAAAGGCTGTGTAGTCAGAAATCAACTGCAACGCAAACTGTTTCAGCCGCTACGAAACAGGACATACAATAACTTACAAGCACCATACTACAGCACAGAAACTGAGACAACATCAAATTTACAGCATGCAATGAACATAAACCACAGTAACACCAATACCTTTGGTAACTGAAGCTACGCGCAAGTAATCAGCCAATCGCCACCCTTAGCCAACCAAAATCAGAACAATAACAGCAACGACACTACAGAAATCAAGGAACTGCTCAAACAATTCATCAAAAACACCGGAATGCTAACAAAAATGATAAGCGAACAAAACGCAGTTCTCAGGCAGCAAACGCAACAAATCACAGTCATGCTACAACTCCTTACAAACATGCTGAACAAAAAATAAAAACGGACACGTTGAAAATTGCAGCCTGGAACTCAAACGGCCAACAACAACGGGCCCTAGAAATTAAAACATTCCTGTATAACAACAATATTTTTTTTTTTTTTTGCGTGAGGAGGGGAAAATGCTATTACGCATGCCCAGTGACCCGCATCACTGGGTTATGTGGGAGTCGGTCGGATGTCGTTGCCATACCCACTAAAAACCCCTCCTCCTTCTTCCTCCGCTTAGAGGGCAGACAACCCCGGTAAAACCTGTCGGCAGTCATCAGAGTTGTCCTTTCGTGCCCCGTTGTATCTACTTCTTCGGGCAGTTACTGCTCATGTCGTCCTCTCAGCCAGTTCAGAATACTGGGCTGGTCTCCTTCTGCGGTTTTCCGTTGTTTCATGTTCTTGCCCTCATTGCTCCGCGTAGTTGTTTCGCTCATTCTCCTCCTTGCCTCTTCCCAGGCCCTCGCTGTCACCTTCCTGTGACACATGACGGTCTTGCAGAATGGCCTGAATTTATTCCAGCTCTCATCCCTGGCGGTCACCGTGGCGATCAGATTGCCCACGTCTATCTTCCCGCCCAGAGCGTTCTCCAGCTCGATCCTTCTGTCCGTCCACTTCGGGCACGCGAAGAGGGCGTGCTCTGCATCGTCGTTCGGGTCTCCACAGTCGAGACAGTTGCTGTCGCTGTCCCTGCCAATCCTTTTCCTATAGACACCGAAGCTCCCATGCCCGGTTAGCAGCTGCATGGTGTGGTGATCGATGTCCATCTTCTTTTTGGTAAATAGCAGCGCACTCGGTATTAGCTTCTTTGTGATATTTTCTTTTTTGTAGTTGTTCCACTCCTTCTGCCAGTCCTCTTGGGCCTTCTTGCGAATCGCCTCCAGTTCCTCCTTCAGCTTGGAGCCGTCATCCGTGCCAATCCAGGACCCATGGATCTTGTTCCTCTCGTAGATCTCTCTGAGCATCTTTATCTTTATGTAAATCGGGAGGTTCCCGGTCAACACGCAAAGTGCCGCGTGGGAGACGGTACGGTATGCCGTCGTTGTTATGCACAGGACCGTTCGTTGTGCTCGTTTCAGCTTTTTCCTGTTCTTATCGATATTCGCTGCTCTAGCCCACACCGGTGCTCCGTAAGTTACGATGGACTCCCACACATTGTAGTAGAGCCTACGAGCCAGGCTGGGCGGCCCGTTGATGTTGGGTAGAATTCCCCTAAGGGCTCCTATTAACTTGTCGGCTCTGTTACACACCATCTCGATATGCGCACCGAACCTCCGACTGGAGTCGATGACGACTCCGAGATACCTGATGCGATCGACCGTTTCGATGTCCGAGGAGTCCAACCTGAGTTTCACCACTCTCGGCACTCGCAAGCTTGTGATGAGCATGACCTCCGTCTTTTCCCTCGCCAGGGTGAGCCCGACACTCGTGCACCAATCGTTGGCGATCCTTAGCATCGTGTTGACCTTGACGGAGGCATCTTCGCTCCTCCCGACGGAACATGTGATGGCCAGATCATCCGCGAAGGCGGTTGCTCTGACCATTGGCATGTTGTCGAGTCTCTCGAGCAACCGGTCGTATACCAAGTTCCACAGGAATGGTCCGAGGATGGATCCCTGCGGAACTCCGGCCGCCACCTCGTGCTCCACCGTGCCCTGCTGGTTGCTCACGATGAGCCTCCTTCCGGATAGGTAACTGCCGATTAGTCTTTTGACCTTCCATGGCAGCTTCCTCTTGTCAAATTCCTCGTATATGCTCTTCCAGCTGAGCGAATTGAAGGCATTGCTAATATCCAGGGTGATCATCACGCATATTACCTTCTTCTGTTTGCAGATGTTGGCAAACTTCATCACCTGCGTGATGGCATCTACTGTGCTCCTCTTCTTTCTGAAGCCATATTGCCTCCGATGGAACGGGTCCGTCCCGATGCATCTCTCGATGATCCTCTTAAAGCATTCTTCCCAGATCTTGCTCATGGTTGGGAGTATGCTTATCGGCCGGTACGCGTTGGGGAGACTGGGATCCTTTCCCGGTTTCCTTAGCAGTATTACTCTGGCCGTCTTCCAGCAGTCTGGGATCCTTCCTGATTCGGTGATGCCGTTGAACGCCCTTGTCACGAGCTCGCTCCTGCGACTCGCTACCAGCTTCGCGATCTCGCCCGGCACGCCATCGACTCCTGCAGCCTTCTTGGAGTTCATTCTTCCGGCGGCATCGACGACATCGCCTTCGCCGATGGCGACGCTGAGGCTAATATCTCCTTCTTCTTCGGTCTCTGCCTCTTCGCGGCCCTCATAATGGGGGGGGGGGGTCCGTGTCCCAGGGTGAATAGCCTCTGTGACCGCCTTCACCATGTCGATCGGCATGTCGTTTGTTGGTCCCTTGCTTTTACATTTCTTCATGAACGTGCGATAGGGTTTGCCCCAAGGGTCGCTCTCCAGTATCTTGCAGTATTCTGCCCAAGCTGTTTTTTTGCTACAGGCGATCTTCTTTTTTAACTGCCTACGGATCTCCTTGTAGGCGTTGACGAGGGGCTCGGTGTTGCCGGCATTCTTCTTTCTTTCTCTCGTCACCTTCCTGAGCGCTTTGTGCTCCTGCGCTCTCAGTTCCGCGATCATCGGTTTCCACCAGTAGTTCGCGTACTTGCGGCTCGCCGCACCGTTCTACTTCCTTAGCATCCCTTCGCACGTACCTTCTATGCTCTTTTGCAAGGGCTCGGCCCCATCCTCACCGCTAGCCGCGTTGAGGTCCTCCTTCTTCAGTGTGTCGTCGAATCTGCTCAGGAACTCCTCCGGCGACATGTCTTTGGTTACGTACCTGTAGAACTTCGATACGGTTCGGGTCCTCCTCGTCTTAAACCTGTGGAGCACGTACCGATGGTCCGAGGCCGAGTATTTGTTCAAGACCGCGCTTCCGGCGTGTATCTCGCTGACCTTGTTGGATACGCTTATTATGTCGGGGAAGCTCGTCTTCCCGTTCATGAAGAAGGTGTACTTTTCCTTGAGCCTCAATGGAAACACCCGGTGGGCGCTTAGTGCCTCCATTAAGGCTCTCCCTCTCTTGTCTGTGGTCGATCCTCCCCAACAGGTTGACTTTGCGTTGAAGTCTCCGGCCACGACGACCTTGTCGTGTCTTCTAGCAACGCTCTTCGTCATAGCAGACAGCGTGTCTATGTATTTGCAGTATGCTGGCTTATTTATGTTGGGCGAACAGTATCCGCTGAAGCAGAAGACGTCGCCAACACGGACGCCCACTATACCGTCGCTCTTGACCTCCGTTGTTTCATCAGGCAGCTTGTCATTGAGGAGTGTGACCCATATCGAGACGTCTCCTTTGGTGTCATTAAACCAGTGCGGTAGCTGCCTGTTCGGCTCGGAAATTATTATTATATCCGGCCTAAGTTCGATCGCGCATTGGTGCATCATGTCCTGCGCCAGCTTGCATCTGTTGAGGTTTATCTGCAGTATCCTCATTTACTCGCTTTCAACCGCCTTCTATATTCTGGACAAGCCAGGGATCCGGTTACGTGGTCAAATTTCACTCCTTTCTCCTTGCTGCAGATGGAGCAGCAGGGTGCGTTGACGCAGGCAGCTATCGTGTGGTCTTTGGCTCCGCACTTCCTGCAAATCTCCTTTCCAGGGCTTATCGCCGTGCACTTGTTCGCGATATGCCCAAACATGTGACATCTGAAGCACTTTACCACATTGGGTAGTGCCTTTATCGAGGCTATCGTCAAGCCGGTTCTGATCTTCCGGCTCGCCCCCTCTTTGGCCAGATAGGCTTTCGGCATCGTCACTATTGCCGATTGGATGCCCCATGGCGCCATTTTTAGGGTCTTTACTTCGACCTCAGTGATGTCGCTTACGCCCAGTTGCTCTACTATCTCCCTGGCTAGTTCTTCCTTGCCTACGAGCGGGTCTATATCCCTGATCTCTACGGAGGTCTTGTCGCGCATTGGTAGCGCTCTCACCTTGCCTCTTAGCGCCGTGTTCATATCCGCCGCGGTCTTTTTGGCGTTGCTACCTGCTTTCAGCTCGATCAGGATGTCACCTGTTCTGGTCCTCCTAATCCCACAGCTCTCTTTTAGGGTTTCCCTTGCCCCCATCAAGTCTTTGTAGACCTGGATCCACTCCTTGTCCTGCCCTACTTTGACGAGGATGGCTTCGGGTCTGTTATTTATCCTCTTCGGTCCCTCCGGCCTCTTTGGCTTGTCCAATGCCGCCCTTCCTGCGTTCGCCTTCCTGACCACCGTCGGGGTGTCCGTTCCTTTTCCTCTCCTTCCGCGGACAGGGATCCAGTCTTCATTTACATCGCTGTCCGTGCATTCCGTAGTCGCTTTTACCGAGCTGTTGCCGGCACAGGCTCCTGCGTAGGAGGCCTCCACGGTCGTTGGTCTCTTTCTCTTGGTGTCGCCCTTCCCCTCGACGGGCGATATCTCCTTCCTTTTTCCTTCCTTCTCCTCAGTCCTCCCCGGAGGGGTGGTCATCCTGGTGGCCGTGACTGTCCTCGCGTTCCTCTTGAACCTCATCTCGTCCAACATCGAGTGGAGCTTGATCGCTTTTTTACTGATGGCGTCCCTCCTTTTCTTGAAGTCGGTATCCTTTTTGCTCATGAGGTAGAGTCTGCTACCTATGTATTGGATTTCGCGGAAGACTTCTGTGATGATTTCCGTCATCGCCTTCCATTCGCTCATCTTAATGACGATACTGTCCTCGTCGTTGCCTTCGGTCTCGGCCGTTGCTCTGTTCGCCATGGCCTTCCTCCTGAGACATTCCCTTGGTGCCGCCGCTTCGCTGCCGCTGTCCGACATTTCCGCCGGTGTATCTAGCTCCGAGGTGCTGGCCGCTTCGTCCCTCGTGGCCCTCGGCTGGCTCCTGGCCAGGCTTCTTTCTCGTTGTCTTGCACGCGCTCCCCTCCACTGGGGACTTTCTCATATATCTGGTGATCTTGTCACCTCTGAAGATTTTTTCCTTGGCGATTCCGGTCGCCTTTTCGGTGAGTGGTGTCTTATCCTTGAGTGCCTGCATTGGCATCTCGACATCCTCGATGATTCCCGCGATGTCTTCATCAAATTCGAGGTATCTTCTAGTGCTTTTCATGCACGTCTTTTCCTCTGTGACAACTGCGGGTGTTTCTTGGTCCCCGGTCGTGTTTACCGAACGAGGGGAGGCCCTGGGATCGACCTTCTCCTCGCCGTTCGTCCAGTCGTTGGGTGACCGTCAGGTCGAGCCTGGGACGCTACTCGAATCCCCGACGGGGCCTGGAAGCTCCGAAACCCCCTGAGCCGTAAGTTTACTTGACTTACAGTACTTGTCCATATTGTGTTTGTCTTATATACATATATATATATATATATGTATGTTTGAGATGGATGTCCTTCAACGTAGCCGGTCGTCGTATAATCCCACTGTATCCTTCCGCGTGTATGCGATTCGTGTCTGTTCGCCGCGGGGAGTTTTGACTGGCCCTCCGCGGGGGCGCTCTCCACCACTCCTTGGTTACCCAGGTAGCCCGCACGGTGGCGCTTCGGTCGCGCGACCCAAGATGGCCCCCGCTCTGCCCCTAACCACACTTTTCACACACAGCACTTTCAATCGTTTCTCTCGCTTTTATACCAGCGAGCTCACCTATCTCTTGTGTTCCCACTCATTCCGGAGCACTAGAAACTTCACTTTCGTGCACTTTCCGCCCGAATTCTTTAATATACCCAGATATTTCGGTTATGCCTACGGAGCGACGTGCACGTGTCCGTTCTGCTTGCCGCCATCATTTGAACTCTTATTGTATAACAACAATATGGACATATTACTTGCTTCAAAAACACACTTCACTCGAAAAAGCTACATGAAAATACTACAAGGTATATATATATAAATACTCGAAAAAATTAAAGAAAAAGAAAAGCGAAAGCAAAATGGCAAAAACACAGAACTCAAGAAAACAAAAAACACCTAAACAAACTTGCAAAGGAAATGAAAAACAAAATAAAAGAGCACAACAATAACGAATTCGCAAAGTTCATATAGACACTCTCTGCACACGAGAACTCCAACTACTCCCTGTAGAAAGCCATGAAAAAAATAAAGAAGCCAATAAAACCCGTCCCAGCAATCACAAAAGCAGATAACATATGGGCAAGAAGCAACGAAGAACAAGCTGAAGAATTCTCCAATCACCTTTGCAACACATTTACATCACGCAATATCAACAAGAGCAACCTCAAAAGTCATACGGAGGAGGATGCGCATACCATTATTACCACAACTAACAAGGAATACACCATACCTAAAACAACAGCATAAAAAATTAGACATATAATCGATAAAACGAAAAACAACAAAGCACTAGGAATCGACCTAATCAATGGCAAAATCTTGAAAAACCTTCCGCCAAAAGCGATAAGTCTAATGACAATAATATTCAATGCAATACCAAGAATTCAATACTTTCCCAAACCATGGAAACTAGCACAGATCAAAATGTTACGTAAACAAGGCAAAGACCCACACCAAACTGCACCTTACAGACCAATATCACTGCTTCCAGTATTTTCCAATATACTGGAAAAAATAATATATGTCCGGATAAAAACAATAATAAAGATAAAAAAATTAATACCGGAACACCAATTTGAATTCAGAAACAAACACTCCACGATAGAGCAAATGCATAGGCTTATCAACGAAATAATAATAGCACTAGAAAACAAACAATACTACACATCCCCCTTTATGGACATAGAGAAAGTATTTGACAAAATAAACCACGAAAGCGTGCTACAAACAATCAGGAAACAATTCCCGAAACAAATACACCAATTAATAAAATCTTACTTAAGCAGCAGAACCTTCGTAATAAAAATCAAGGACACATACTCTGAAGTTAAAGACATCAAGGCAGGAGTTCCGCAAGGAAGCGTCTTAGGACCAATACTATACGCATTCTACACGGCCAACATACCAACAACTACCAATAGCAAAATACTGACATTCGCGGACGACACAGCTATGCTAGTCAGGCACACTAACCCAGAAACGGCAGTCAAATTGCTAAAAGAACATATCACAAAAATAGAAAAGTGGCTGCAAGATAAACAAATAAAAGCGAAACCCAATAAATGCAACCATATTACATTCACACTGCAAAAACAGATATCACCAAACATCCTTCTGAACGGCACGCATATAATACGAACAAAGCAAGTCAAATACATAGGACTCCACTTAGATACACAACTCACATGGAAACAGCATACTAAATCAATAATAGACAAAATACAGACAACGAGGAGACAAATGCATATGCTAACAAGTCGAAAATCCATATTAAGCATAGAAAATAAATTAAAAATATTTAAAACGATCATAAAACCAATCTGGACGTACGGAATACCACTATGGGGGAGCCATATAAACAAAATAGAGACAATTTAGGCTAAAATTCTTAGAATGATAGTAAACGCACCATGATACGTTAGAAATGATGACATACGGAGGGATATGGGAATCCCAACGGTCAAGGATGCAATTATCAGCTATGCGGAAAGATACAAAGCAAGTATAACAACACACCCAAACCGGCTAGCTGCAGAAACGTTCAACGCCTTAAACATGGGCAGAAAGCGGAAAAGGAAGCACCCAGCAGACCTCACAAAGGATATAACCTAGCAAACGCGAGAATGGTACCCTACTGGGGGGAGCCATCTACATGTTAATGTTTCTTTTTTTTTTTTTTTTTTATTTATTAAAATTCACAATTTGTCCAATTTGGACATTTGGTGGAATTTTTTAACGGTTAAATTAGCATGTTGGTGGCTACCCCCAGCGGGGTACCATCCTCGTGTTTCTTAGGTTATGTCCTTTATAAGGTCTGCTGGGTGCTTCCTTTTTAGTCTTCTGTCCATATTTGTGATTTTGTATGTTTCCGCAGCTAGCCGGTTTATGTGTGTTGCTATTCTTAATTTGTATTTCTCGGAGTATCTGTTGATTTCTTCCTTGACCGTTGGCATTCCCAGGTCCCTTCGTATATCTTCGTTTCTGACATACCAAGGTCCGTTTACTATTGTCCTGAGGATTTTAGCCTGTATTACCTCTATTTTGTTTATATGGCTCATTGCTGCCGTCCCCCATAGTGGTATTCCGTACGTCCAGATTGGTTTTATGATCGTTTTATATATTTTTAACTTGTTTTCTGTGCTTAGTTTGGATTTTCGGCTTGTTAGCCAATGCATTTGTCTTCTTGTTTTCTGTATTTTTTCTACTATTGATTTGATGTGTAGTTTCCAGGTGAGTTTTTGATCTAAGTGGAGTCCTAGGTATTTGACATGCTTTGTTTGCGTTATATGCGTGCCGTTCAATAGGATGTTTGGTGGTGTCTTTTTCCGTAGCATGAATGTAATATGGTTGCATTTATTGGGGTTTGCTTTTAATTGTTTTTCTTGTAGCCAATTTTCTATTTTTACGATGTGTTCTTGTAGTGTTTTGACTGCCGTTTCTGGGTTAGTATGCCTGACTAGTATAGCTGTGTCGTCCGCGAATGTCAATACTGTGCTGTTGGTAGTTGTTGGTATGTTCGCTGTGTATAATGTGTATAGTATTGGGCCTAGGACGCTTCCTTGTGGTACCCCGGCCTTGATGTCTTTAACTTGAGAATGTGTGTCCTTGATTTTTATTACGAAGGTTCTGCAGCTTAGGTAGGATTTTATTAAGTGGTGTATTTGCTCCGGGAATTGTTTCCTAATTGTTTGTAGTAGACTTTCATGGTTAATTTTATCGAATGCTTTCTCTATGTCTATGAAGAGGGCTGTGCAGTATTCCTTGTTTTCTAGTGCTACTATTATTTCGTTTATAAGCCTGTGCATTTGCTCTATCGTGGAATGTTTGTTTCTGAAACCAAATTGGTGATCCGGTATTAGTTTTTTTGTCTCTATTCTTGGTTTTATGCGGTCGTATATTATCTTTTCCAGTATTTTGGAAAATACTGGAAGCAGTGATATTGGTCTGTATTTGCCTGGTTTATGTAACATTTTCATCTGTGCTAATTTCCATGGTTTGGGGAAGTATTGAATTCTTAGAATTGCGTTGAATATTACTGTTATTAGTCTTATTGCTTTTGGCGGAAGGTTTTTTAAGATTTTACCATTGATTAGGTCGATTCCTGGCGCTTTGTTGTTTTTTGTTTTATCAATTATGTTTCTAATTTCTTGTGCCGATGTTTTAGGTATGGTGTATTCCTTGTCGGCTGTGGTAGCAGTGGTTTGTGGATCCTCCTCCGTATGACTTTTGAGGTTGCTGTTGTTGATAATGTGTGGTGTGAATGTGTTGTAGAGGTGGTTGGAGAATTCTTCAGCTTGTTCTTCGTTGCTTCTTGCCCATGTGTTATCTGCTTTTCTGATTGCCGGGACGGGTATTATTGGCTTCCTTATTTTTTTCGTGGCTTTCCATAGTGAATAGTTGGTGTTCTCGTGTGTGGAGAGTGTCCCTATGAACTTTGCGAATTCGTTATCGTTGTGCTCCTTTATTTTGTTTTTTATTTCCTTTGCAAGTTTGTTTAAGTGTTTTTTGTTTTCTCGGGTTCTGTATTTTTGCCATTTTGCTTTTGCTTTTCTATTTCTTTGATTTTGTCGAGTATTTCGTGCGGGTTTGTTATTGTTTGTCTGCTGGTTGGTTCGGGAGTAGTGGTTCTCCTTGCTGCTTCCTGAATAGTTGCTGTCAATGTTGCTACTGCCTGTTCTATGTGTTCAGGAGTTTTTAACGGGATGTTGCAGTTTATTTTGCTTTCTATTATTTCTTTGAAAGTTTGCCATTTGGTGGTTTTATTGCATAGTGTTTCTGGTTTGCTATAGTGTATTGGTTTGTTTCTGTATTCAATTATTATGGGTGTATGATCGGAGCTGAGCTCGAGGTTGGGTGTTATTTTTAGTTTATTTGTGTTTAGTCCCCTTGTAACTGCAAAGTCCAGAAGATCTGGTTTTTTGTTCAGGTCAGTCGGCCAATGTGTCGGTGTTCCTGTGGATAATATATTGAGGTTATTATTTCTAATGTATTTTTCCAGTGTTCTACCTCGAGGTGTAATGTTTCTTGATCCCCAGAGCGTGTGCTTTGAGTTGTAGTCTCCCGCTGCGATGTACTTGTCCCCTAGGTCCTGGAAGTATTCTTCCCACATTTGTGTTGTTATTTTGTGTCGCGGAGGCACGTATACTGCTGACAACTGGAAGTAGTTGCTGCTAGTTTGAACTGTAACAGTGGTTGCTTGTAAATATTCTTTGTTAACTTGGCTGTGAAGATAATGTTTGATATCGTTTCTGACTATCACTGCTGTCCCTCCGTGAGCTTTTCCTGAGGGGTGTTTGGTATCATATATGGTGTAGTATGGTATTTTCAAATAGCTTTTTGTAGTGAAGTGTGTTTCTGAGACAAGTAGTATGTCTATATTATTATTGTATATGAATGTTTTAGTTTCGAGGGCCCGTTGTTGTAGGCCGTTTGAGTTCCAGGCTGCTATTTTTAGAGTGTCCGTTTTTATTTTTTGCTTAGCACGTTTGTAATTAGTTGTAGCATGACTGTGATTTGTTGGGTTTGCTGTTTGAGTACTGCATTTTGTTCGCTTATCATTCTGGTTATCATTTCGGTGTTCTTTATGGATTGTTTGAGCAGTTCTTTGATTTCTGCAGTGTCGTTGTTACTATTGCTGTGGTATTGGTTATGTGTGTGTGTTGGTTGGCTGGTTACTTGAGCATAGCTTAGACCACCAATGGTGTTGGTGCTGATAGGTTTGGTGTTTATTGCTTGCTCTGTATTTGGTAATATTTCAGGTTTTGTGCTGTCATGATGGGCTTGTGTGTTAGTGCTTGTCCTGCTTCGTAGGGGCGGGAACAGTTTTCGTTGTAGTTGTTTTCTTACTTCACAGCCTTTATAGCTGGCTGGGTGGTTACCGTTACAGTTGAAGCATTTAACTTTTTCTATTTTTCCTGAATATGGGCAGTGTGCAGTTAAGTGATTTTTTGCGCACTTGACGCAGGCTGGGCTTCTGTTGCAGTAGTTTTTAGTGTGTCCGTATTGTTGACACCGCATGCATTGAGGTATATCATTTTGTGTCGTGGTGGTTCGACTGTTACTATTGTGTTTAGTATTTGTTTGATATCATATATTTCCTTGTTATTGATTCTGGGTTCAAGTTCTATTAAGAATAGTGGTAGTGGTTGCTTAGTGTCGAATCTTGTTATATTGTTTATTGTTCTTGTTTGATGTCCAATTTTAGCTAACTCATCGCTTAGTTTATGTACGTTGGTTTTAGGATGCAATCCTCTTATGACAACTTTATAGCTCCTTTCAGTTTTAAGCTGGTACGTGTGGTAGATAGCATTTTTTTCTTTTAATGTTTTTATAACTTTCCTAAATGATTCTGGTGTGTTTGTTTGAATTTTTACTTGATCCAATTTTGTTTGCTTTATTGTGTAATTGTTTTTCTCTTCTAGATTATTTAGTAGATCAATGAGCGGGTCTATTATTTGGGCCTCGACAAAGATTGGTGGTGGTTTTGTAATATGGTTTGTTTGGGTAGTGGTTTTACTTACGGGGTCAGCGTCTATTTCTTCAGTTAATGAGTTGAAGGAGTTACTTAGTGGTAATTCTTGCAGCCATCGCTGCTTTTCTGTGACTGGGTTTCCTATGGCACTTGTGTCTGTGGTTGTTTTACGTTTTTTGCTAGCCGTCACTGGCTTCCAGCTTTCATCCTGGTAGTATCTTTCATGTTCTGAATTGCTATCTTCCTGTCCCCGATGCTCTTTTGTTTCTTCTGTCTCCATGTTGGTTTGTTTGGTTTTTATATAATATGTTTCTCCTTTTGTTGCTATGTTTATAGTTGGTATCTGCATTATTTTATTTCCTCCTCACTATCACTTTGCAGCACTATTACTTTGGAGCACTTTTTCACTATTCACTTATACCTGGAGAGGACGACCGTCTAGACACGTCCGTCCTCCTCGGCTGTCCGAGCAGGAGTCCATGTTAATGTAACTGCTAAAAAAATTCGACCTAATGTCCAAATTCGACAAATTGTTAATATTAAGAAATAAAAAAAGAAAATCACTTGGTCTTCATCTGTAAGCAAATTTTCATTGGTGTAAGCATTCTCTTTTGCTTTTTGTACGGATTCTAATGATATATTTTGTTCAACATTGTCTGTTGATTTTGTATCATTTTCAGCAGTTGATTTACTAACTGCTTCTAATTCCTTCATTTCAATTTTGTTTTCTTTATTCCAAAATATTTCTTATTGAAATCTTACCCTTCTTGTTATGATCTTTCTCTGTTTCTCCCAAACTTTTACTTTTTTTATCAAACCATTCTTGTAAATTTTGAGTATCTTGTGACGAAGATTGTGACAAATCATTATATAATGCTGCAATATCTTCTTTCCTTCTTTTCAAAGACTCTTTCTGGTGTTCTGTGAAGCTATTGGCATCAAACATTAAGTCTGTTTTAATGCAAATATAATCCTGTGAATCGGTGTCAATTGATACTTTCTTTTCATCAGAATTTTCTACATTCTATTGAAAATCTTTCAAAACCATCTCTTCATTTTCTATAGTAACGTCTTTTTTCTCCAAGCTTTTGTTCAAACTATTAGGAACTAAACTATCCGGACAACTCCCACTAGTCGCTTCTTTAATAGTTTTCTGTCTTCTAATTTCTAACTTCATTTCGGCAACTGTTTTTCTTAGCAGTTCGATTTCTTTATCGAGTAGTTAACCCTCTTTCGCTTGAGTATGTTAATTTCTGCTCTACTGTCAACGAGGAATTTATATTGTCATCCGTTGGATCGTAGAAGCACTGTGAGTAGTCTTCCTGTTGTGGAGTTAATTCATTCATCTGGTCTATTGGTTCCTCTGTTTCTTCCATGCATGTCTCGAGATTGTGGACTGCTGGTGGTCTCGGATATTGGCTGGGTGTTTGAAAATTTCAGAGACATGTCCGATTTAATTGTATTTGAAACATTTCGGTTGAGTTAGTTCAGCTTGCCGGAAGTTTCTTGGCATTGGATTAGGTGTTGGAGTTGGTTTTCTAATGGTTGGGTTGAGATTATTGGTCGTTGGTCGTCGCTGCTCGGGGAAACGTGGTCGTTCCTAGGTCGTCGACTTCGATCTTCCCTGAGGTATCGCTCGATGTCGGCAGCTTTCTTTTCAGCTTCGACGATATTGTATGGTGGAATGGCGAGTAATACTTGACCTATTTCGGTTTTTAGGCCTCGAATGAAATCGGTTACGGAGTCCCTTAAAATTCTATCGTTCATTGCTCGTCTAGTAATTTCATCAGAGTATTCGTTCGTTACACTATATTGTGACTTATTGAACGATGATTGTAGCGGTACTTGACGGTAAAATTCATAACGGTTTCCGTCCAGTGATTCCGCTACACAAAAACCGTGTTTATAACCTATAGATAAGTTTATCATAGATCCGACAATCTTAGGCGGTTACCGTAGGTCAATTAAAATCCGTCGTTTTTGTCGTGATCATATACCTTCGCTTCGACTACAGGAAAAGTTAAAATCGTAAACAAGGTCGAGAGCTCAGCGATCGTTGGGATCTTTCGAGAACACCTTCGAAAGGAAGACCCCGACGCCTTTTGTCAACTCCGACGGTTATAAATATAGCGAATAGGGAAGCGAGGCAACCTTTTGTCATTGAGTCATACGAGCAGTAACAGTTAAGTCGATACTTCCCCCGCGCCGATATATTCGTAATCTCGAATCAATTCAGCAAGTTGTGTTATACGACTAGTATACACTTAGGGTATATGTTAATAAATAATATCGTTAAATATACTCAAGTGTTTCTGAATCCACTATCGCCTACTACCACCTCATGATCTAGCTTTGAACATTTTCGTCGTAGCGCTGAATTGTTTCGCGTAGCTGGTCTTGTTATTCCCTAACGGAGGCTTGGGCGGCTACGTTTCGTCATACGGCATCGTACAGATGTCCATATTCGCTGATCGGTATATTGCAGATGGCCATTGCGGTTTTACCCGTAATTTTCTCGATCTTGATCATCTTGAGTAATAGTGGTTGTTCGTGAGGTGATGGGCGTGATAGGTATAGAAGAATCACTCGGTATTGTTTAACAATAACTGTTTATTTGCTTATGTTCGTGATATACACTAGCGCGCCGAAAACACGGTACAATTATCGGTTCGAGATTACAAGTTCAAGCTCGGCGCGGTATTTTACGCGGTGGTTCGAGTCGAGACGATTGCACAGATGTCCAGAGATTCAGATTCGCTATTACGTACGACCGCGGACGAACAATTCAGATAGGCGTCTTTCAACTTGCTTCGCGGCTCGCGATAGATCAGAATGAATTTGTGTCGCGATGATGCTCCTTAGGAAAACTGTGTTTGGGTGTGTCTAAGGATACGGGATCATCGGATTCGTTAAGAAAAGTGTTGGTTCGGAGAGTGAGGGAAATGGACGTCGCTGTTAATTGGCTAAATCGTGAGTTGGTGGTTGGAAAGGGGTGGTAACTGCCCTTGAGAGAAAGTTGCTAGCGAGGAGCGTCGTACGTGAGAAAAAACAGATTTCCCGTAGTGGGTGGTATGTGTAGGGACTATTGAGGCAAAGACTATTTGTCCCTTTAGAGAATCTTAGCTGCATGAATCCTAAGATTTATAGCGGGTCCTTAGGCTCGCTGTAAATATTCGGTGAGAATGTTTCGACATCTGGCAATCATCTCGTTCGAAGGGTAGAATCTTTGTGTAGCGAGGCACGAGACAGAAACCGTTGGGAAGTTTGCTGTTGAGTGCCGCTACATAGCTATGGCCGTTAAGGAGTCTCTGGTGTGTTTTCTCTCTGGTTGATTCTAGATTCCAAATCTTATTCGTAATCTTATTCGCATTCGTAATGTGCTGACCGTAATCCTCTCGTCTAGTTTCACCGTAGTGAAACGTGGAAAGTTGCTGTAGGGCTTCGTAGTAGCAAAGATTCGCAGTGGTCCGCTGATTCTTCAATCTTCAATGATGCGCGTACGCCGATATCGTGATTTCGTTTACACTGAAGTGAACGAATCCTGGCAGGATCGCCAAAATGTCACGTAAAAATTCACCAAGTTATTAAAAAAATGTCGATCTCCAAACAAAAGATTGAACGCTTTATTTCTACACAATTGATACAATGATTAAATGGTAAACGCAATGATAAACTTTTAATATCCAAGCTGGTTCAGACTTATTCAGACTGAGCTAAAGCTGGCTGAAGTCTCAGCTTATATAAGTTTTGGATTGGGGATGTTGAGGGGCTCGGTGTAGGTTATGATGTGGAAAAGTGTCCGAAGGTCGGGGGTCGATGTCTTATCTATGATGTAGATTAAGGTGCGTCATAGCCTTGGTATAGGCTATGATGATAAGGTGGTAATGTATTCAATGGAGTCCAAACCTAGCTATTGTGCAGCGGAGTATTGTGAGCTTTGCGAAGAAGGTGTTCTTCTCGAAGATCACTTGTGTTGTCGTGAAACTGAATGTGTCCCGGCTGCAAGTTGTCCCTTGTCATTGTGCAGCGGAATGTTGTTGTCGTGCGTTTCGCGAGAAAGCTGACACGTTTTGTTGCGAGAATGAAGTTGTTGGAAATCGTTGCTGATGATTGTCCAGCTACGGCGGGACGCTGTCTGGTTGCGTTCCTCGACCAACGGGTTATACCTCTTCGAAGGTGACGCTCCTAACGTCACTGACTTCGCTGTAGTGATACACTTCCGCTGCTGGGTTTGATGTGTTCACGTAGCACTGTGAGTGCTCTTTTAAGTTGCCACTGGACTCGGCTCGAAGGACCAAATGTTTCGGCCGGTTGCGTATCAACACTTTTCACCTGCCACTGGATCCGGCTCGAAGGACCAAATGTTTCGACCGTTCGCGGAGAGACGCGATCTCGAAGAAGTGCGCCAACGGGAGTCGTAAATTGCCGTTACGATTTGAATAATCAACACCACGAATCGTTCTATCCCCTGATTAAGATAATAGGTGTGGTTGAATGAGTATAACGCTGATATTAACAAGTTATAACATATATATTTTCAACAATCCAATAACTTCAATATTTCAATATTTAATAACAACACCCAATACGTTCTTACCTCATTACTACTATGATCTGTTCAACAACAGAATCTATAAGATACATGTTTACCGAAAATACATTTCGCATGATTTTCACAAGTTCAACGATGACACTGAAGAAATAGGAAATATAACGGGCAAAATATATAATAATTTTATTGTTTTAATAAGTAACTATTGATACAAATATTTTTCGACGTGATGGGATATTTCACTCTAAATCGATCATTTTTGTACTTGTATTTTATTCAAATTCAAGGAGAGGAGGAGAAAGTTAATTCATAATTTTGCTGATATCTAAATTTCTTGAAAAGTACAAACCTTCCAAATGACTAGATTTTCCCAGTTTTTACGAAATCTACTTTCGTATAAAAATCTTTATTTCTACAGGTATTATACATATGAGTTTTGCTTCTTTAGGAGTAAAGGTTTTTAATTACTTTATATTTCATTCATAAAGTGATTTTTGGAAATAGTTGAAGATGATGATTGTTCTGTCGCGCAACACATCTGCACGCCATCCCGCGCGGCTTGCCAACCACCGGTCTACCTGCCGTCCTTCTAACACTCCAAAGGCCCAAGGACCCACTATAAAGTTGCAATTCTAGCTGCATTGTTCGCACACATGGTCTAAGCACATCTGTTTGCCAGAAGAGACTTTCTAATTCCAGAAGTATTTTCGGCCGGTTTTTAGAATTATGTGCTCTTAAGAATTAAGAAGAAAGCGGAGATATACCTAACGAAAAATCTGAGTTTCCCTGTAAACAATATCGCCTAGGACCAAAGTTGGTAGGAGGTTTCTTCCTCCTCTCTTCCTTCCTAACATTGGTCCCAACCAATCGACATCGCGGATTATTGCCCTCACTCTACTAACTAAAAATGTAAGCAACGAATCCGCGTTCTTCGTTCAAAGGGCACACCCATACCAAGCTTTCCTCCTTATTCACATTAGAATAAGCTTCAGAGTTTTCCATCGTCTCTCACGGTGACTAGAGTTCCTGCATTCCCTATAACTCTCACCGTTTCCTACCACAGTCAAAGATCTAACGCCTAACTTCTAACATTAAGTCTCATACCGTTCTAAGTTATTAAGTGTTTATATCTATTCAATCGTGTATACTAAGTGTTGGAAATATAAATTTTAACTCTGTGAGCCACAGTGTTATCATACCTGAATCACCCCTATTATCTTAATCGAAATACGGGGATCGAACTATTCGTGGTGTCGATCATTCTAATCGTAACGGGAATTTACGACTCCCGTTGGCGCGTATTCTAACGACCGCGTCTCCCCGCGATAGCTCGAAAATACAATGATTTTTTCTTTTTTTTATTATAAACAACTTATAATGTTGCAAGAAGACAATTTAAGGTAAAGAGAAAAGTGTTTTATCTCTTCTTTTTTCTATTACTTAAAGCAGAAAACTATTTTAAAACCTTAAAATAGTACTCATTGTTATTAATATAATACGACGAATATGTCTCTTTATAGTATATTTTCTTATATATACATGTAGGAAATGGTATAGTGCTAGTAGGTTCCGTAACGGTATGATTGTTACAATGTCGTTTGATGTGTAACCCCAAATTCTTTTACCCTGACGTCACCTTAGGCGACCACTTCTAAATATTCTCCAGACAGTTGATACCTCTACTCTAAATATTCTCAGGACAGATGATACCTCTAAATATCCTCCGGACGGTTGACACTTCTAAATATCATCCGGTCAATTAACACCTCGCCACCCTGATAAGAAAACTTCCAGGAACAATATCCCCTCCATCATTTTCATTGTTCCTGCTTAGTATTTAGACTCCGAATAATGACGGCCGCGCCAGTCTGAACTGTGAGCCGATACTTGAACATTGTAAGTGGTAGCCAAAGGTCTTGGACTCTTGAGAAATAAAGTGTTTTTGTATCATCAAAAGAGTTTCCTTTTTTTTACGTGACAGATGCTCCGTCAATCGCTGACAACACACACCCGATGTCTCCCAGGCAATCCTTTTACGATACTGCACTATACTACATTCCTACATATAGTATTATATTTTCTTTCTTTTAATGATTTTATCAAGGATTGGATTTTGATGGAATACCAAACTGTAATAAATAAGAAAAAGAGAGAAGAGAAAGTCAGAAGTAATAATTCATTCACCATATATTATAATATTATTTGTGAAAAAGGAAAGAGTGGGAAAGGTCAGAAAAAATAATATTAATTACAGAAAAAAGAGGTTTTTGATGAAAAAGATTGTTTATGACATACTCCAATAAAGGATGTTTCTGCTTTTTATTCTGAGCAAAGTACAAAAGTTCAGCTTAAAATCTAACGTCATTGTTCATTTCATGAATGCTCGACGGAGCATCTTGACATAGCTCACAATAATTTAATTAAGGCAACTCTGTCGTAAATCTATGCGTTAGTCCTCTTTAAATATATTACTATTCATCATCCGATAAATCATAAAGCTTAATTCCTGTTATATGCCGACTGGCTATAATACGTTTTCTATATGCCCGTTATTTTCACGATTACGAATAATAAGAGAAAATGCGAAGAACATTTGGAATTTTGAATGACAAACTACTTCGACTAGATAAGCAAGCAATTTTTTCAAGCAGAATGCATTTATTTGTATTACAAATATTACGTATTATTTACAGACTCCTTCTACGTACATCTAGGGTCTAATTTTTTCTATAAAGAATAAATTAATATATTAGGAATAAATTATATTAAATGACCAAATAGTGATTATGAACTTCCTGTAATATGTTTGTTCTTAGAAAAAGAACAGAAAAGGAAACAAAAATCTTGTGGGTTTTTCATGATTTTTCATTTAAGAGAAAACAGGAAAACGATGAACGCGCGATGATAATTAGACTGTATATACGTAGAGAAAATAAAACATGCTTTTATTCAAATTGGGATATTTTATCTGTATTTAAAAAAATATGAATCTGCATAAATATATACAGCCTATTTCTAAATGGTGAATAGTTGTAAATATAAGAATATTGCGAATTAAGATTGTCCCTCTTAAATATTTGTTCATGTACAAACGTTTATGATAGTCTTTATTTCATATATTAGTTATGAGCTTCCCTCCAGCCAATGTTCTTCAATACAGTCAGCACAAAGCATAAGATATATGTATGTGCTTGTATTACACTTTAAATTATCGAAAAGATTATTTGCATTGTGATTTATTGCTTTCAGCGAATTAGCATTTTATATATTAATAGAATAATTTATAGGAATCCAAGTTTTATGAAAGTCTCCGATATCAATTACATGATATTAACAGTTTAAGTCAATATCAACGATGCGAATCAATAGTATTTCTATTATCGATTCTTATGCAATTCTATTCAACTTTCAATTTTTCGACGTGCTATTTTCGCATCAATGAAGCTATCCATTACTGTATAATACTAATTTAAATTTGAAATCACACTAATAGGTTTTAATAAATTATTGTCCTTTTTCTAATTTTTCTAACAAAGGAATTCTTAATCAAGTGCAGTACGAACGACCACTTATTACATTAAGTCAACGCAAAAGTTCGTTTGCTCATTTATTCGGTCGCGTGGAAAGTATTATAGTACATTTACACCAGGCGAACGAATGCTCGATCGTTTTCCACTCTAGAAAAATAAAAAAAAAAGAAGTGGAAATATATAATCTGTTCATGTTTTCATGATGTACGCGTGCAATCTCCACAAATGTTCGCACGCGTACTTCAAGAAAGCATGAACAGATACACGTTTCCACTTTTATTTCTTAATTTTAGACTCTAGACGCACTATTAGAAGTATGTCTTTTTCAAATAACAAAAAATTAAGAATAGCAATAATTATCAGTGCCATATAATCTATGTGACAAAACGACAGCAAAGTAAAGTATATTTCTTAAGACAAATTGAAGTATGAGTACTTTCTTTCTTAGTTTAGAAGTTTCTTCTTGAAACTTCATTTACAGAAACAAATGAACTTTTGCATTAACCTATATTAATTGATTTCTATGTTTTTAGTCATAGCTTTGAATTGTATCTGCAGGGAAATTTTCATTTAATGTAAGTTATAATGAACCAGATACATATATGAAACATACCCTTGCAGAAGTATAAGAAACAAGTATAACGATGCTATTAGCTTTAGAAAATAATTGTGCTTTTACCTCTACAGATTACAGAAGTACTTCGGATTAAGACATCTCTGTGTGTTCTTTTTTGTATATTTATATAAAATAGGTAATTAATTATTAAATTATCACTTAATTTAGTTTTGTATGATTCAAATTTCTATATGAGTACAATGGCAGCGAAGAGCTCTACTCAAAATTACGTATTCTTCGTGTTCCACTTTAATAAAAATTATACAGAAATTACTGAAATTATTCTTTTACTCTTACAAAATTTATAAAAACCATTATCATCATTGGAGATATTTCAAACGATACTTCGACTTCAAAAACCAGTCGTTCCTTAGCGAAAATAAAATTTCGAAATCTAGCTGCACCAATTATTAATTGTATCATCATTATCGGAAATGATCACTAGATCATTAAAATCATCAAGAATAATCATTATATCAATATGCTCAAAATGGGAAAGAATCGAAAGAAAAGAAAATAAATATTAATCGAAATGAGAAATACTTGAATGATCAAGTTTTTATCAACTTTTTAAAGATGAAGACACATTTCGATTATAAAAGCACATAATTTTTTTCTACAGCTAATCTTAATTTCAATCCTACTTTCGTTTCAATAATATAATATATAACAATGTTTTAAGAAATACTTTAGCATAAAATTGATAGAATGACACCTTGAACAATCACACTTGTATATTGATAAAATATTCTTTAACAATAGCAAAACGTGATTAATAACTCCAAAAATTCAATGAAGTTTCGCATCTAGCAACAGAAGTAAAATCGACGAACAATACGATATCATCCAATTATTGATTGTAGGTAGGCATTCCAAAGATGCTATTAACATTTTGCACTTACAACTGTTTTAATATCATGAGTTGAAATGTATTCAGTTCACAAAATTATTAATCTCGAATTTTGTATTTAAAAATATGTTCTTCCTTCTCAAAAATATGTTCTTCCTTATATAAATTTTACAAGTACTATATTTAACAAGAAATCAAATCTGCAAATAACGATAAGAATCTAGACAATCAATAAATATCTTGATTTTTTAAATAAAAGTTTCGAAGAAAATTTATCTATTTTGGAGTGAATTTCATTCCATAATTATTATTTCGCGTAATTATTTGGGCAATTTAAGAAAATATTACTTTTAGGACACTATAAAATATAAATGTACACTTTCTTCCGTGAGTCATGAGACATTTACAAACTTTTAACATAAGTTTTAATAAAATACGTATTTAATAAAATCTTCAGAAAAGAATATAATTTAGCCTTCATTATAGTACACGTGGTTAATAAATATCAAATTCGTTTCGTAATTACAACATTCATTTATGTCTATCCTAAGTATTGTATATTAAGCTTCTCGTGAACTACGGGCAATAGTATACACACATTAATATATTGAAGAATAAATGATACTAATTAATATTTCTTAATTGATGCAAACGTAAATAAAGCAATCATACATTTTTTCTCATAAATCCTGAAATTTTTAATCATCGACTTGAGATGTTAAAAGAGATGTTAAAATACTTTCCAAGCGCAAAGGGTTAACAAAGGAACGGTTTATGTATATAGTCTGGTCCAAAATATTTCAAACTTTTAACACAAACACATCATACGCGTGTTGCGATCACAGAGCAGTTTCCAGGGTGGGAACACTAGGACTACGAGCGACGTTTTGCATTGTAGGATTCTGAGGGGACTCTGATCTCGCGCGGAACATATTCTTGGTATAAGCATGATGTTCCTGATTGGTCGATGTACCAGATAAGAACTGGGCTCTAGCTAGTTGATTGCTGATTCTTCTCGACTCAAAAGCGCTTATCGCTTGCTGACACGAAGGGGTAAGCTGTGAACAATTTACAGGATACGAGATAGTCGTGAAATTGGTAGTCTTGCTTTGCGAATGCGTGTCTGAAGTAATTGAAACGGACGGTAGAGTACTCGGAAATGAAGGAACTGAAGCACTGGTCTCACGATTATTATTGTTATTCACAGTAGAATTCTTTGTGAATGCTTGTTGCGCGTTTGTTGTTTGTACATTTTTACTGGAAGATTCTGTTTCTATTATATTAGGACCTTTCGTATCTGAAGATTCTATATTAGAGAATTTTAATCTGTCGTTACACACAATGGAATCTTTATTGCTTTCATCGCTACAGAGGTCCAATTGTCGCCTAACGTTCAATCTTAACACGGGAGAAGTATTCTCTGGAGATGGTTTCATGGCCTTTTCTTCAGCAGCTGTGTCTTCGATTATCGTAGACGACAGTACGTCCGTACGTGGCGTTTGAAACCTCCAGACTGAGCGGGGACTAAGGACTTTGGCCAACGAAGTCGTTTGTTGGATGTTTGATGATTGCTGCTGCTGGTTCTGCTGTCGTGATAGTTTCAGCTGCTCTGCCGCCGAGACCCTTACAGGCCCAGTCTTCACGCTTTGCTGAAGGAGCAGCCTTTTGAAGTCCAGTCGCGATGTGGCGGGCGAGGATGGTTGAACGTTTTGTGTTGCCTGAAATGGGATGAATAAGATGAACTAATCTTTATTGGTATCACTGGCGCCCTTAGTTAAAACGTTCTATCCACTATTTTTCATAATATTTGGGGAAACTTTTATTATCATTTATGCCTTCTTTGTTTCGCATCATTTCATTAAAAATATTTAATTATTAATTCATAACAACCCATACGATTTCTACGAATTTCTACGAATTACAACTCGACTTCACTTAAAAGGTAAAACATGGAGAGAATTCCAAATATTTCAACATATCTTGGAAAAAATACTAGATAGGACATTTCAACTAAAGCAACAAATTAGTTGCATAATAAGAAAGCTCAGAATAACAATGCAGATATTGGAACCCATACAGTGAATTAACAAATTTCTACTATTCGAATTTTAGTGAAAATCATACAAAGTATGAACATATGATAATTATGACGATTATAATTAAATAGATACAATCAGTCAAAAAGTTTTCATACATTCTATAACAAGGTTGTTGTTGTTAAAATAAAATTCTACTTGATTTTACCCCCAGCGTAATGTATTTTATGTCAAAAAGATTATGATCAGGAACGATTTTAAAAGTAAAACAATCTTGTGACAGAATTATTTAAAATAATGAAACTATTTAAACGATTTTCTCTTTCGTAGTTGTTTTGATATTTTACCAGGACAACATATTTTATTACAAGTTATTCATATGTTAATAAATGAATATATTGCCCACAAATATATAATATATAAATATGTGGTGATGTAATAATTATTAGGAATAAGAACGATCTCACTGATTTCAATGAAATATGTTGTCAAGATCAACACATTCTGAACAACTTTTTCTGATGCATAGAACCGCCGCTCCACCTTGCTCTCCGAGATATTCGCGGAAAACTTCAATTAAGTTTAGATTACGATCACACTTCATTCTCATAATAGACGGCCGCGTTTTTATGCAGCCCGACCTAAACTAAATAAAAAGAAAAGTAAATGGATTATAGGTTGAACCAGAGTAGCATATATCTAAAGCAGTGCGGAGGTTATATGTATAGTCGCAAATATAAATGTAAATGTAATAAAGGTTGTTCAAAATGTTGACCGTGACAACGTATTTAAAAGTCAATGAAACCAACGAGGTTGCGCCTATTCTCAATAATACCGTGACTTTTTTTATAGGGTGTATTACTGATTTAATAAAAGTGATACGTAACTTTCTAATATGTAGTTTAATTATATTGACTTAGTTCTTTGAGTGCTTAAATCGTGCGTTGTACGAGTAACTTTATGTTTAGAATAAACAATTCATCTTATAAAAAGTTGGGGTAATACAATACTATTGTAACATAATAAAAAAACATCAAATATGAGGAAATAAATTTGGTAACGATACTTTTCACGTATTGTCTATATTATACTTCCTTGTTATGTCGCACAGATATTTTGAATTCAAAAGTAAGATTATTGTATTCCTAAGAAATTATTTTATAACTTGTAACCACAATTTCAGTGATCCTCAAAGTACATCAGACTAGTTTAATATTCTAAAAAATGACTAGCAAAACTTTTTTTCGTCTATGTCTGAGAAAAAAATATCGCAATGTGTCTCAATAAATGAATCAACTTTAGTAAACAAGCCTTATTAACAACGAGTAATAAAATCATAGTCATCACTAAAAAGTATATATATATCATTATCCAATACAAAGAATTTAGTTTTCATTATCTTGGAATACATGAACTTCTGAAGGTAAGTAATTTGTTTCCTGAGAATTGAATATTAATCGTGTACTTATATAATGAAATTAGAATAATAGAAAATATAGTTGATCGATTTAACTTCCAGGTAATTTGGTATACATATTGCATAACAACCATATCAAACAATTTTTCATATTTCTACATACCGCCGTTTTTTGTGATTCGGAACTCCAACTATTACTACTTCCAGGTATCATCTTTACCAACGAATTGGTCGATCCGTAGGGAGAGGAATTTTCGTTATCTTCCTTAATATTCAGCCTTTTCTTCGATTTATGTATTGCAGCGAACAGTTCTTCGTTGGACATGGTGCTCTTCGTCGGCGAAAGGATCAAGTTCGTCGGTGTATCTCGACCAGACGAACTTTGAACAGGAGTGCTTCTTCCGGAGTTGGACATCGACAACGAGTTATTGGCGGTTTGAGCCAAACGTTCGGCAACAGTTGGCATACTACGTCCAGTCGGCGTGGACGACTTGAAACTATTACCGTAGCCGTGCCCGATCGGAGAAATTGGATTGTACTTTAACGCATCAGCACTAGGAGACTTCGTAACGGGATCACGAACAGGCGAGGACGCAAAGAATCGATATCCAAGCGCTGTTAGCCCTAATGGTGTTGCGAATCTGGGTGAAGAAAAAGAAGATTCGAGTTTAGAATGAATTCCTTTTAGTGTTTTCTTTTGATATCTTTGAATTATTTTATTATGAACATCGATAAGTTACACTTACTACGAACTTATTTACATTTACTACATACGTTTGGAAATTTAAAGAAATATTACTGCGTTATTTCAATCCTTTGGTGGATGATATTGTAAAAGAGCTGAGATGCGAAAGACCCGGAAACTTTATATATACGAATATATCACTAAATATATGTACATATGTATAGTTTGTATATATATAATATATAAAACGTACATAAAATAAAATATGTATATATATACATATAAAATATACATATAAAATACATATATAATTAATTAAATAAGTGTTTAAAAGACATCATTAAAAGGCGATTCATAAATTTAACATATCATGAAAGTAAAATTTACTTCTGTTTCTTACAATATTGCTATATCTGACATTGTTTATATCATATTACATATTTCCCTTAAAATTTAAAACAAATTTTATACAATACTTTTCTTATACTTATTTACTTTCACGATATAAGTTAAAACCGATATAAGTTTAACTAACTAACCGATATAACGATATAAGTTTGTTGACCGTGTTTCCTGTACTGATCATAACATTTACTTTGAAATCTATTTATGCAGTAAATTTATTGTTTATTTATTGTACTTTCTGTACTAGTTGCCACATTTATACTAAAATCTCGAAATTATCCGAAGTAAGCATGACACACACCGTTTAAATAATCGACCGTTTCCGATAATTATACCGAGTAATTTTGTTTTGATATGAGAGAAAATTGCTTATTCTGAACTATTTGGTAAGTATTGGTATTCGGCAAAAATAAAAACTTGCGAATAAAGATGTAAGAATTCGTTTCAATTCTTATTCTTGTTCAATTGTCGAATGCCAAATATAACGTGTCAAACTGAGCCAATCTCCAGTTGATTCTTCATTCCGATAATTAAGACTCTGCTGTATTGTCACATCTATTTACCCAATTAACCGTTACCCACCTATTTCTGAAATCCACAATCGGTTGTTGCTCCTGACTTTGCATTAATCTATTCTCCATTTCGATGATCTCTGGCGTTCTTTTACTCAATTCCATCTGAGAGTCATGGCGATTAGGATCCTGTTCCAACATCACCTTCTGGCCATGCCTGGCAATCACATGCATCGTACTCAACGAACTCCGTCCAAGACCCCTTGTGATATCCGGTGTGACGCTTCGAGGTGGTTCGACGTCCCTCTGTAGTCTTCTCGATGGTAGCGTGTAAAATTGTCGACTAACGTCTTTTCCAGACGCATAGTATTGCTGGTTTCTGGCATTTCGCATATACACGATCTGACGTTGATCACAGTCGCGTTGCAAGTCGTTGTAATGTGGTGCTTTACTCTGTTCGAAAAATTTATCGTTACTGTTACACAGATTTCGTCGAAGGTCATGAGCGTAAATATTCGGAGGATGAGCTGACTGTTGGCCATAGTTGACAGTCGTCTGTTGCTTTTCACACGTTTGTATCTTCTGGCATGTGGAAGGGGCCTTCAAAATCTCTTGGATTTTCTGCTTCTGAGGTTCATCGAGATTAGGAGGTGAAATATAAGGTGAAGGTTGAACTATCCCATGAGAGGGCACCGAGTCTATTGCCAATAGTGTATTGTCTGAAACAAAATAATTAATCATTTCCCTTATTCGTGCCCAATGCAATTTGAGATTTAGCTTAATTTTGTATTATCTAACGATTAATTATAAGAGTTTTGCAGATATTAACGCCTTGCTGTAGTTGAGATTAATAATTATTCAAGATATTTGAAACCGAGTAATCTAATTTCAAGCTTGTATTTTTTTTATCATTAAGCATTTGAAACTTCATGCGAATTTTATTTTAGTTATACATGTAAGTATCTACAATAATTGTGTATAGACAAAGAGCATTGTGTATAGACATAAGCTTTTTCGATATTATTTTGCATTTTTATGTCGCAGTTCTTCAAAAATTTCTCACATGATAAGTTACATGACTTAAAGTCAAGTTAAAATGAAGGAGATGGATGAAAAAAACACGAAATAGGAATAACATTACAGTAGAACTTCGTCTGTATAAATTTGTCGCGAAAAAAATAATCCATATAATATACACTGCGTCTTATAGCTACAAAATCGTCAAAAAATTTCTAATTCTTGTGTGTCGTGATTAATGTGATAAGGAACAAAGTTTGCAATGTTTGAAGTTGTATTGAGAAACAATTTTTTCTTCTTTTTTCTCCAAATTTTCTTTAAGGGATCTCTTCTATTATTCTGAGAAAACAAACAAAAGCGATTGAAATCCAATTTATATTCGTTTCATAATGGAACAAGCATAACAGAATATTTTATTAATTATCCTCTAATTTTCAATAATTTTAACTATTTGACTTTGTTATATACACATAGCTTTAATTAGATTTTATCATGTTGTAGAGAATTAAAAATTATATTTATGAGATGCAATGTATATAAATCAAGTTTTTTCACTTAGGAGCATTTGAATATAAATATCCTTACTGTTCGTGTACATCTAATTAAAAATGAATACCTAAAATAACGCTGAAGGATATGTAGGAAAACCATGAAATAAGAATAACATCATAATAAAACTGCATTTGCATAAATTTGTCGAGAGACAAAGAGTTTATATGAATGAAATTACTATAATAGGTTGCTGATTCTCCTTACTATTTATGATTTTTCGTATAGTAAAAATTCATATCCAGATATCAATCGGTAAAGGTATAATTAATAAAGCATTAATTAAAATTTCGTTTAATTCATATAGACGAAGTTCTGTATGTATAAATGTATGATAAATATAATTTATACGATAAACTGCACATTATCTAAGAATTGTTTCCTTCAAGTCAAGGAATAGTTGTAAGAATTAAAATTTCATTGGAAACTGCAGAGAATATTTAAAGTCAAGTAAAATAACACGTTTTCATGATTTAAATGACTTAGTGACTGAAATACAAATGACTTGAAGACAAAATTGTTTAATAGAGAGCAGCAGGAAAACTTGAAAGAATAGGTCAAATCAACTAAATAACAAATTTTATACTCAAGTTGTTTTTTAGGTAATTTGACTAATTTGAATAAAGCTTAAGAAGATCTTTCTTAAGCTTTCAATAGAATTAGATCGTATATGCTACTTGTTAGATATTTGCTTAATTGATATTAATTATTACACAAATTGTACGTATTATTTGTTTCTAAATTTTTTCGAAATCTTGCCATTAATAAATATTACCGTCAGTTTCGATTCAGTGCAAAAAATTATTATTTTCGTAATTCATCTTCTCGATTTTCATAGTAATATTATATATTCACGTCAATATAAACGATATTTAAATTTTTTAAATAATCCATGATAAATGACTCTAAATTAAAAGATAAATTAATTCATTAATAGCATTATCGTTAATAAGATCAAAGCGAAGCAAGCACGATACAAAGATACATTTGCATATACAAGCATTCAGCAAAAGCACAAGAAAACTGTAGCTCATCGATCAATTACTCAAGTCCGATATAGAATGCAGCTTCGTAATTTCCATGAATCATATTTAATTTCAAAAAATGATAGAACAAGACTAGAATAACCTGTTTCAGCGGTTTTCAATCAGTGGTATGCGTCCTATTGTTATAAAAATGTTATCATCCAAAAATAATTCTGAGAGTATTTCAAATCATTACATATTATTATACGGTGTATATTTATATCACAATTATTGTAATAATTTAAAATAAAAATCATATATATATGGTAACAGATTGCGCTACATATGTTGTGGATATGTAGATATATTATTATATATATGTAGATATATTATTAGATTAGTTCAAACTTTACCCACGTAATCTAATAATTCGGACTGATTCCAATGCAAATGAAATATTCGAAACGTTTCGTATACTACACATAACACATCCATAAAAGGTCTTTGCAAGTGTTCGAATACTTTACTATATTTTTTTGGTGGTCCTGAAATATTTTAACTTTAGTTTCATTAGTACCCATGAAAAAGTTGAAAATTACTATTCTCTTTGATTGAATGTATATTCGAAGGATGATGATGATCATTCTATATCGGACCCGAGTTTTTCTTGATGGAGTTAAAAACAAAATGTACTCACCATAACATGAACTATAGTACTACGATATGTACGTGAGCTATTAGCAAGGTTGTCACACGCGTGTGAGGTGCATTTATTTTCTCTAAAACTAATATGCATATGTACATAGACTAAGTGCACGAGTGCGAACATAGACACGAGAGTGAATAAAAAAAGAGAGAAGGTAAACGATAGGTATCGGGACAGGTTGGAGTTGAATAATGACTAGAGTCTGTCTAAAATCAATTAATTTTCAAGGCCACTGAGATATAATCCTGAACGTATACGTAAATTATATATGAATCTCGACAAACTGTTAACATATAACTTCAAGACTAATATAAAAAAAATAATAAGTTTGATTGTAAATATTTTATTAGAAAGTTATATACAAATATCGTACTATTAGAACTTAATGATTAGAATAACTATTTTGGTATCTTTTCTCTTGTTTGTAGAAATTATGAAACTTCGGCTATCGATTTATTTTATTATATATATGATTTATATCATATTTTGTACGATATTACTTCAAACATATAAAGAATAAAAAATTATATAACATAAAATTGAATTCTATATTATTAAGAAAATTGATTTTTACATTATTTATTAGTAGAAATTTGTCTCTTATGTACATTATGTAAACGAAAAATGCAAATTTCCAAATATAATTTTTTCAAAATTTTAAATAATGCACTACATAAAGTAGAATATTATTAATTAAAATACTATTGCTGTCCATATAATTGTCGTCACGAGTTTTCAGGCACTGCTGATAATTTGACAAAAAGATGTTGTGAATAAAAGTTAATCAGCTTTCAATTAGCTGGATATTACGATGTAAGAAATTTAAAAAAAAATTGTTTTTTTCAACAAGAAGTCATGGCCACCTTGATTTTCTTAGACAACATTACGTACTTTTGATTCCATACTCTCGTAACTGATGTTAAGATGAGTTCAACGACCTACTATATTTTGTCTTTGCAATAACCATGAATCATGAAATGTTATCGTTAAAAATTATTTTATTT